>NC_092722.1:197022428-197281963 GCF_047496885.1 Scyliorhinus torazame
CTCTCTCTGTCTGTCTCTGTCTCTCTGTCTCACTCTCTCTGTCTCCCTGTCTCTCTCTTTCTCTCTCTCTCTCTGTCTCTCTCTCTCTGTCTGTCTCAGTCTTTCTGTCTCTCTCTCTCTGTCTCTGTCTCTCTCTGTCTCTCTCTCTGTCTGTCTGTCTGTCTCTCTCTCTGTCTCTCTCCCTCTCTCTCTCTCTGCCTCTGTCTCTGTCTCCCTCTCTCTGTCTCTCTCTCTCTCTCTGTCTGTCTCTCTTTCTGTCTCTCTCTCTCTGTCTCTCTCTCTCTTTGTGTCTCTCTCTCTGTCTCTCTATTTCTCATTTCTCTCTCACTCACACACACTTTCCGCCTTTCTCTGCTGTCCAGCGTCACTATGCGGTATCTCTGGGCTGTGTCTGGCTTTGTTCGGGGTGGACAGGTTTCCTGTCTCAATGGCAGGGAGGGGGACCCCGGGGGTGGGGAACCCGGGGGAGGGGGCGCGCGAGACCCCGGGAGAGGGGGGGGGGGGTACCCGGGGGAGTAAATTGTGCCGATTGGAACCTCACTCACAGCGCAGGTCACGGAATTCCCAAACCGGGAAACAGATGTGTCTGGCTTTGTTCGGGGTGGACAGGTTTCCTGTCTCAATGGCAGGGAGGGGGGACCCCGGGGGTGGGGAACCCGGGGGAGGGGGCGCGCGAGACCCCGGGAGGGGGGGGGTACCCGGGGGAGTAAATTGTGCCGATTGGAACCTCACTCACAGCGCAGGTCACGGAATTCCCAAACCGGGAAACAGATACACGGCAACTGGGAAAGTGCTGGGGAGTTGGGGAAGTAGCAGAGGCGGAATCTGCACCGATTTTACTCTTGACTTCCGGATTAAACAATGCTGGTTTCCTGCAAAGCTGCAAATGCAAACTGGTAAAGACTGTGGGAAGGATCTTTGCCATTCCCTGGGAAAGCAGGAGGAGCGGGATCCCAGCAGTGTGTCCCTGTACAGCCCCGATTCGGGAAAAGTGTCCGTGTGGAATTCCAAAATAATCAGCATTGAATTGCACCGCTAATAGGCAGAGAGAGAGATCAGGGATCCGGGTTCTGGGAATAAGGCGGGAAGTGGAGTTGAGGATTTTCTCAAATCAGTCATGATCTCATTGAATACTGGCGCAGACTCGATGGGCCGAATGGCCGACTTCTGCTCCCAGTTTTATTGTCCAATTATAAAGCAGTGCAGTATCTGTGAGGAGGTTAGGACAGTTTATATATATTGTATATATTACTGTTACAGTAATATTTTACAAATCCTGGTTTAACACAGGCAGGCAGTGTGTCTGCAAAAGTTGTTTAATATATCTCCTTAAAAGTTGCCTTCGTTCATCACCAATCAGAGAGCTGACTGGCCTTTGCGCTGTGCGGCAGCATTCCATCAATCTATGGTTTTATGGGACAGCATCTATGGTTTTATGGGAGAGAAGGAATAGCGATATATTTCCAAGTCAGGGTTAGTGAGTGACTTGGAGGGGAACCTCCAGGTGGTGGGGTTCCCAGGTATCTGCTGCTCTTGTCCTTCTAGATGGTAGTGATTGTGGGATATTGCGGGAGGATGTTACAAGTTACAGAGGGACATAGATAAGCTTCAGCGCTGGGCTGTGAGGTGGCAAATGGAGTTTAATGCAGAAAAGTGTGAGGTGATTCATTTGGAAGGAATAACAGGAAGACAGAGTACTGGGCTAATGGTAAGATTCTTGGCAGTGTGGATGAGCAGACAGATCTCGGTGTCCATGTGCATAGATCCCTGAAAGTTGCCACCCAGGTTGAGAGGGTTGTTAAGAAGGCGTACGGTGTGTTAGGTTTTATTGGTAGAGGGATTGAGTTTCAGAGCCATGAGGTCATGTTGCAGCTGTACAAAACTCTGGTGCGGCCGCATTTGGAGTATTGCGTGTAATTCTGGTCGCCGCATTATAGGAAGGATGTGGAAGCATTGGAAAGGGTGCAGAGGAGATTTACCAGAATGTTGCCTGGTATGGAGGGAAAATCTTATGAGGAAAGGCTGAGGGACTTGAGGCTGTTTTCGTTAGAGAGAAGAAGGTTAAGAGGTGACTTAATTGAGGCATACAAGATGATCAGAGGATTAGATAGGGTGGACAGTGAGAGCCTTTTTCCTCGGATGGTGATGTATAGCACGAGGGGTCATAGCTTTAAATTGAGGGGGGATAGATATAGGACAGATGTCAGAGGTAGGTTCTTTACTCAGAGAGTAGTGGGGGCGTGGAATGTCGTGCCTGCAACAGTAGTGGACTCGCCAACACTAAGGGCATTCAAATGGTCTTTGGATAGACATATGGACGATAAGGATATAGTGTAGATTGGCTTTAGAGTGGTTTCACAGATCGGTGCAACATCGAGGGCCGAAGGGCCTGTACTGCGCTGTAATGTTCTATGTTCTATGTTTGGAAGGTGCTGTCTAAGGAACCTTGGTGAGTTCCTGCAGTGCATCGTGTAGCTGGGACACACGGCTGCCACTGTTCGTTGGTGGTGGAGGGTTTGAATGTTTGTGGAGGGGGGCGCAATCAAGCGGGGCTGCTTTGTCCTGGATGGTGTTGAGCTTCTTGAGTGTTGTTGGAGCTGCACTCATCCAGGCAAGTGGAGAGTATTCCATCTCACTCCTGACTTGTGCCTTGGTGGACAGGCTTTGGGGAGTCAGGAAGTGAGTTACTCACCGCAGGATTCCTAGTCTCTGACCTGCCCTGGTAGCCACAGTATTAATATGGCTAGTCCAGTTCAGTTTCTGATCAATGGTAACCCTCAGGATGTTGATTGTGGGGGATTCAGCGATGGTAATGTCATTGAATGTCAAGGGGGCGATGGTTAAATCCTCTCTTGTAGGAGATGGTCATTGCCTGGCACTTGTGTGGTGTGAATGTAACTTGCTGCTTGTCAGCCCGAGCCTGGATATTGTCCCCTTGCTGCATTCGGACAGGGACTGCTTCAGTGTCGGAGGAGTCGTGAATGGTGCTGAACATTGTGCAGTCATCAGCGAACACCCCCACTTCTGACCTTATGCTGGAAGGGAGGTTATTGGTGAAGGAGCTGAAGATGGTTGGGGCCGAGGACACTACCCTGAGGAACTGCAGTGATGTCCTGGAGCTGAGATGATTGACCTACAACCACCACAACCATCTTCCTTTGTGCCGGGTCTGAGTCCAACCAGCGGAGAGTTTCCCCCCTGATTCCCACTGACTCCAGTTTAGCTCGGGCTCCTTGATGCCACACTCGGTCAAATGCTGCCTTGATGTCGAGGGCAGTCACTCCCACCTCCCCTATGGAATTCAGCTCTTTTGTCTATCCGCTTTGGAATGGAAGAAGCAGATTGGATTATTTTACAAATGGTGTGTGAGTGTGGGCATGTGCGTGTTTGTGTGAGTGTGTAGATGAGTTTGTATGTGGGTGTGTGTATGTGGGGGGTTGAGTTTGTGTGTATGTGGGGGGGGTGAGTGTGTGTATGTGGGTGTGTGTGTATGTACATGTATGAGTGTGTATGTGGTGTGTGTGAATGAGTGTGTGTGGGCATTGGTGTCTGGATGTGTGTGGATGTGTGTGTGTGAGTGTGTATATGTGAGAGTGTGTGTGTTTGAGTGTGACTGTGTGTGAGCGTGTAGATCTGTGTGAGTGCGACTGTGTGTGTGACTGTGACTGTGTACGTCTGTGATGGTCTCCGTCTGTCTGTTATTTATCTGCCTCTTTGTGTCAGGCTGACTGATCCTGCACCTGTGAGGGTTTCTATCCTTTTATACAAGAGGGTCTGTGCCCCTGGTGTTTGGCCCCTCTGAACAATATTCCAGTGGAGATTCACCCTGGATCCGGGAATTCTGTGAGATCTTGGATTGGGACAGTTTATCAATCACATTAATAATGTAATGAAAGGTTCTGGGGCGGAGCAATAAATTACAGATAAATATTAGTTTAATAAAGGAGATGAATGTGAATATGAGAAGTGGCCGATATGTCAGTTTCTGGCCATTCCTCCACATGAACGCGAGGTTGAGAATCAGTTTGGTGGAAGTCTCCATTGTCTCTACTCCGTCTCCGTCGCCATTTAGACCATAAGACATAGGAGCGGAAGTAAGGCCATTCGGCCCATCGAGTCCACTCCACCATTCAATCATGGCTGATTTCAGCTCCATTTCCCCGCTCTCTCTCCATAGCCCTTAATTCCTCGAGAAATCAAGAATTTATCAACTTCTGTCTTAAAGACACTCAACGTCCCGGCCTCCACCGCCCTCTGTGGCAATGAATTCCACAGACCCACCACTCTCTGGCTGAAGAAATGTCTCCTCATCTCTGTTCTAAAGTGACTCCCTTTTATTCTAAGGCTGTGCCCCCGGGTCCTAGTCTCCCCTGCTAATGGAAACAACTTCCCTACATCCACCCTATCTAAGCCATTCATTATCTTGTAAGTTTCTATTAGATCTCCCTGCAACCTCCTAAACTCCAATGAATATAATCCCAGGATCCTCAGACGTTCATCGTATGTTAGGCCTACCATTCCTGGGATCATCCGTGTGAATCTCCGCTGGACCCGCTCCAGTGCCAGTATTTGAACTCCTCTCGCTGACTTTGAGCGTCTGCTCTATTCCAGTGAACACAAACTGTCTTCTCAATGCTGCAGAACCTCTCAGAAGTGACAGAGGGAAACATCTTTACTCTGGAATAGGCAGCAAATACACATTCCATCCTTACTGGCAGGAGGGAAATGTATAAATACTTAAAGGGAACAACTTGTGCGCTACGGGGAAGGCAGTGGGACTAATTGAAAAGCTATCCAAAGATGGGCCAAAGAGCCTCTTTCTGTGATTCTCGTGACCTTTATTTATTTCACAGCTGACCCATCTCTCCCAATCTCACTCTCTTTCCAGCAGGACAGAGCTTCTGATGATTGGTTAGGGTTTCCAGGGGTGAGGGAGGAACTGGCGAGGATGTCCCCATCACTATTATTGCATCCTGAACCCTCGCTGCTGACCTCATACAGGATCATAGAATCCCTACAGTGCAGAACAAGGCCATTCGGCCCATCGAGTCAGCATCGACACATTGAACGACCACACTACCTTGGCCCAATCCCCCGTCCTATTCCTGCAACCCCACCCTAAGGTTAATTTATCATGGCCAATCCACCTAACATGCACATCTTTGGACTGTGGGAGGAAACCGGAGCCCCCGGAGGAAACCCACGCACACGGGGAGAACGTGCAGACTCCACAGAGACAGCGATCCGAGGCTGGAATCAAACCCGAGTTTCTGGCGCTGTGAGGCAGCAGTGTTAACCACTGCGTCACCTGCACCTGCTATTCCTTTTCCACTGGAACCGTCTCCCATTTGCTGTTTCTGAACTTCCCCGCTCTCCAGCCGCCCCCCCCCCCCTCACCCCCCGCTGTGTGCGTCATGGCTCCCTCAACACCCCCGCTGCATGTATAATGGTTCCCCCCACACCCCCGCTGTGTGGATCGTGGTTCCGTCCACACCCCCGCTGTGTGTATAATGGTTCCACCCCCCCCCCCCCCCCGGCTGTGTGCATCATGGCTCCCTCCACCCCCCCCGCTGTGTGCGTCATGGCTCCTTCCACCCCCGCTGTGTGCACTGTGGCTCCTCCCACCCCCCCCCCCCGCTGTGTGCACTGTGGCTCCTCCCACACCTTCGCTGTGTGCACTGTGGCTCCTCCCACCCCCCCCGCTGTGTGCACTGTGGCTCCTTCCACCCCCCCGCTGTGTGCACTGTGGCTCCTCCCACCCCCCCCGCTGTGTGCACTGTGGCTCCTCCCACCCCCCCGCTGTGTGCACTGTGGCTCCTTCCACCCCCCCGCTGTGTGCACTGTGGCTCCTCCCACCCCCCCCGCTGTGTGCACTGTGGCTCCTCCCACCCCCCCCGCTGTGTGCACTGTGGCTCCTCCCACCCCCCCGCTGTGTGCACTGTGGCTCCTTCCACCCCCCCCGCTGTGTGCACTGTGGCTCCTTCCACCCCCCCGCTGTGTGCACTGTGGCTCCTCCCACCCCCCCCGCTGTGTGCACTGTGGCTCCTCCCACCCCCCCGCTGTGTGCACTGTGGCTCCTCCCACCCCCCCGCTGTGTGCACTGTGGCTCCTCCCACACCCCCGCTGTGTGCACTGTGGCTCCTTCTACCACCCCCCGCTGTGTGCACTGTGGCTCCTCCCACCCCCCCCGCTGTGTGCACTGTGGCTCCTTCCACCACCCCCCCCCCGCTGTGTGCACTGTGGCTCCTTCCACACCCCCGCTGTGTGCACTGTGGCTCCTCCCACCCCCCCCCCCCCCCCCCGCTGTGTGCACTGTGCCTTTCTCTCCTCATTGGCTGACTTCTCCCCAATACTGCAGATTTAAAACTCAGTATTGTGTTAAATTTCCTCCAATGGCTCCACCATCTCGATCTGTGAAATCTCACCCCCTACACAATCTCTGTTTTGTGAGTGTGTAACAGCCGCAGTACCCCCACCACTGCCCCCTCCTCACTAGCTGGTCCCACACTGGCCAGCTCTATTTCTGCAGGTGACTCTGCTAATGATTTCTCCGCCCTCCTCATTGGGGGAGCTCATACTCACCAAGGATTGGGGGATTGCCATTAGTCCCCAGCCAATAATAATCTGGAGGTTACAATACTCTCAAACTCCACTCATTTTGCCGACTTCAACATCCATCATTTCATCATCCACCATTGGTGGCCGTGTTTTCAGATGTCTGAGGCCCAAGCTCAGCAATTCCCTCTGTATACCTCACCCCTCACCACCTCACCCCCTCACTATCTCACCACCTCCCTCCGTATACCTCACGCCTCATCCCCTCACCCCTCACCACCTCACCCCCTCACTATCTCACCACCTCCCTCCGTATACCTCACGCCTCATCCCCTCCCTCCGTATACCTCATCACCTCACCCCTCACTATCTCACCACCTCCCTCCATATACCTCACACCTCATCACCTCACCCCTCACCACCTCACCCCCTCACTATCTCACCACCTCCCTCCGTATACCTCACGCCTCATCCCCTCACCCCTCATCACCTCACCCCTCACTATCTCACCACCTCCCTCCGTATACCTCATGCCTCATCCCCTCACACCTCATCACCTCACCCCTCACTATCTCACCACCTCACTATCTCTACCTCAACACCTGACCACTTCAGAATCTCATCATCTCACTACCTCATTAACTCTTGACCCAACTACCTCACCACCTCACTAAGTCATCTCCTCACCACCTTGCAACCTCGCTAACCCATCACCTCACTACATCACCACCTCACTATCTCAGTACTCACCACTTCACTAATGCAGCACCTCACTACCCCTCACTACCTCACCACCTCACTCCCTCATCACCTCTTTACCTAACTACCTCACCAACTCACTACCTCATTACCTCACTGCTCCATCAGCTTCCATCGGGCAGGAGAACAACAGTCTGAGAACGTGCTCTAACCGATTGAAAAACAGCTTCTTCCCCACTGTTACCAGACTCCTGAATGACCCTCTTATGGACTGAACTGATCTTTCTATGCATCTTCTCTACTGAGTAATGCTACATTCCGTATATTTCACCTGATATCTGTGCCTATGTATTTACATTGTGTATTTATCGAATATCTTCTGTTTTGTGTATTTATCGAATATCTTCTGTTTTTCATTTTTGGAACGATCTGTCTGACTGTCCGCGGAACAATCCTTTTCACTGTTCCTTAGTAACGTGGCAATAAATCTAATCAATTAATCACTACCGCATCACCTCACCACCTCATCTCCTCACTACCGCAACACCTCACCATTTCACTATCTCACTCCATCATCACCTCTACTTCATGACCTTATATTCCTTCTTCAAGACACTCATTATAAGCTGCCTCGTTGACCAAGCTTTTAGTCACCTGGTGGAATATCTCCTTTTGGGGTTGGGTGTATTTTGTTCAGGGCAGCATGGTAGCATTGTGGATAGCACAATTGCTTCACAGCTCCAGGGTCCCAGGTTCGATACCAGCTTAGGTCACTGTCTGTGCGGAGTCTGCACATCCTCCCCGTGTGTGCGTGGGTTTCCTCCGGTTTCCTCCCACAGTCCAAAGATGTGCAGGTTAGGTGGATTGGCCATGATAAATTGCCCTTAGTGTCCAAAATTGCCCTTAGTGTTGGGTGGGGTTACTGGGTTATGGGGATAGGGTGGAGGTGTTGACCTTGGGTACGGTGCTCTTTCCAAGAGCCGGTGCAGACTCGATGGGCCGAATGGCCTCCTCCTGCACTGTAAATTCTATGTTTGACAAGATTCTCGTTAGCAGTTTGGGATGTGCCACTGCTTTAGAAGGTGCTATATAAATGCAGGTTTCTGCCAGTATAACTACAGATATTTAATCACCTCCAGCCCTCTCTCCAAGTAAATCATAATTCATTCTAGATATTCACTTGTGGGTTTATCTCTCTTCACTTCCATCTGGTCAACCTCTTCGCTGACTGGAGCCTGGGTATCGATGATGGAATAACCCTCGACCCCCCCCCCCCCCCGCTGTCCTGGCTGCTGACATGGTGCCTACTCCCATTCGGATTCATTCCAGGCAGTTGGGAGGGCAGCTGGGAAGTTGGGAAGTGGGAGAGGGGGGGTTGGGAAGTGGGCAGGGAAGTTGGGAAGTGGGAGAGTTGGGAAGTGGGAGTTGGGAAGTGGGAGAGGGGGAGTTGGGAAGTGGGCTGGGAAGTTGGGAAGTGGGAGAGGGGGAGTTGGGAAGTGGGCTGGGAAGTTGGGAGTGGGGAGTGGGAGTTGGAAAGTGGGAGAGTTGGGAGTGGGAGAGGGAGAGTTGGGAGTGGGAGAGGGGGAGTTGGGAAGTGGGAGTTGGGAAGCGGGCTGGGAAGTGGGAGAGGGGGAGTTGGGAAGTGGAAGAGGGGTAGTTGGGAAGTGGGTTGGGCGTTGGGAAGCGGGAGAGGGGGAGTGGAAGTTGGGAAGTGGGAGAGGGGGAGTTGGGAACTGGGAGAGGGGGAGTTGGGAGTGGGCTGGGAAGTTGGGAGTGGGAGTTGGCAAGTGGGAGAGGGGGAGTGGAAGTTGGGAGTGGGAGAGGACGAGTTGGGAAGGACGGGCCACAGAGGCAGATGGATTGCAGACGGTGTTTTAATAGAGGGAGGAGCTTGAGAGACAGCATTCAAAAGTTTAAGGGGCAGTCATTCTTGATTTGTGAGCTAACTGCTCCTTTTGGAGGGGCTGGTTCTCCCACACTGAATACTGCGAGGGGGGAGGAGTGGGGTGATGGGTCTATGGGGAGGTGTGACTGATGGACTCTCTCTGATTTGTCTTTCTGGTTCTCCTGGCCTGTGTTCAACAAGGCGACAGACAGCAGAGGAGAGAGAGGCGGAGCGACAGCAGGCTAACCGCATCCTGATGCAGCTCCAGCAGGAAGCCTTCCAGAAATCCCTCAGCCAACCCATCCAGGCTGACCCCATCTGCCTGCACAACTCCTCCCTGTACGCCCTCCAAAACCTCCAGCCGTGGTCTGACGACAGCACCAAGATCGCATCGGTCACCTCGGTGGCCTCGTCCTGCGAATAACACTCAGCAATGATTTGGGGGTTTTAGAGGAAAAAAACATCTGGATTTCTCTGCTTTCTTGTTGTTGTGGCAAAGGATAGACACTCAGAGACAGACAGCGGGAAAACGGAGTGTCTGCAGGGATCAGGAACAGCCAGCTCCAAGCCCCAGACCTCCTGGCCCTATGAAACACACCATTCCTGCTGGGATCCAGTTATTGCCGGAACAGATCTACAAAGCAACAAGGCGGTCATTAAATACAAGATCCTCTTCATCAGCTAAATCGGGGAAGAAAGGGAATATTTTCAAATGTTAGAACCACAGAAACGTCGAGGAGGAACGGAGAGACTGCAACAGACAGAGTCAGAAAGATAGATAACTCCAGACAGAGTCAGCGACACTGAGAAAGACAAGTACTGACAGACAGAGACAGGAATTGAGACAGATACAGGTACAGATACAAACTGACAGCTACCTACAGACTCACACACAGACAGACAGAGGTTTCTAGTTGGCTAGTCACTGTGACAGACAGATATATACAGACAGACAGACAGATGTGAATCGACATACACTGATACAGACAGATATCGTTAGACAGATACAGACAAACAGATATCTAAAGAAAGACAGTGAAACAGACAGATATCTAGACACAGACTATCTATAGTCAGTTACAGACAGACATCTGCAGACAGATAGATATCTACAGACAGATGCCGGCAGGCAGACATAGATACAGACAGATATCCACAGACAGATACCTATAAACATCCACAGACACAAATAGATATCTACAGACGCACACAGATACAGAAATATATATACACACACAGACACAGAAACAGACAGATATCTATAGACAGACACAGAAAGACAGATATTGACAGACAGACATGGACAGACAGATAGACATACACACAGACAAAGACAGACAGATGCAGACTGATATCTGCAGGGTGATATCTACAGACAGATAAATATCTACAGATGGAGACAGATACAGACAAAGATCTAAAGACAGAGGCAGACAGATAGCCTGCCAAAAGTCTGACAAAGATGGACAGATAGCAGTAGACAGATATAGAGAGATATACTAGATAGACAAAGACAGACACATATATCTACAGACACGGCTAGACAGATAAAGACAGATAGATATCTATAACAGACAGAAAATCAATAGACAAACAAGAAAAACTGATATCTACAGGTAGACACAGACAGACAGACACAGATGCAGAAAGATATCTACAGACTGACTCAGAGAGACAGCAATCTATTGACAGATATAGATAGACAGATAGTTTGGACAGCCAGAGACAGGCAGATATCTATAGACAGACACAGATATTGACAGATATCTATAAACAGACGCAGTTACAGACAGCCAGATTCTGCACTGTAAATTGTATGTATGGTATGGTATGTGTTTGCTATCATAGGTAAAGAAAGACATCTACAGACAGGCACATATCTGTAGACAGGCAAAGATATGGACAGATATCTATAGACAAACACAGACATACAGATATCGATAAACATACACAGACAGACATATCTATAGGCAGATGCAGACAGACAAACATCGACAGGCAGCTATCTAAAAATAGACAGATATTTTCGACTGATCCAGGCAGAGATCTATAGACAGACAACGATACAGAAAGAAATCTACAGACAGCTACAAATATACATATATCTAGAGACAGACACAGATACTGGCAGATGTCTACAGACAGACACAAAGACAGATATCTCTAGAAAGACACAGATACGTGTATATTTATAGACAGAAACAGAAACAAACTACAGACAGACACAGATATACAGATGTCTATACACAGATACTGGCAGGTATCTATTGACAGACACATATATATCTACAGTAGACAGATATCTCTATACAGATACAGAAAGATATATACAGAAAGACAGATATCTATAGACAAATACAGAAAGACAGATATCTACAGACAGGTAAATATTTATGCACTGATACAGGCAGACATGTACTGACAGACACAGACAGACAGACATCTGCAGATGGTCACAGATATCTATAGATCAGACAGATACCTATACAGAAAGCTAGCTACAGACAGACAGATATCTATAGACAGACACAGACAGAAACCTATAGACAGTTACAGACAGACAGATATCTATAGACAGACACAGGCAGAAACCTATAGACAGTTACAGACAGACAGATATTTACAGAAAGACACAGATACAAACTGATATCTACAGACAGAGACAGATAGACAGTTATATGCAGGCAACACAGAGAAATATCTGCAGAAAGATATCTACAGATAGGTATTTCAGACTGAAACAGGCAGATATCAATAGCCAGACACAGATACAGAAAAAATTCTACAAATACAAACATACAAATATCTACAGACAGAGACAGGCAGCTATCTATAGAGAGACACATATACAGACATATCTATAGACTGAAGCAGATGCAGACAGATATTTATAGACAGACACAGACAGACAGATATCTATTGACTGACACAGAATCGGAAATATATATAGAGACAGATCCAAACAGAAAGTTATCTACAGACAAAGCTAGCTATGGACAGACATGGATACGGAAATATATCTACAAACAGAGAAATGGATAGATATTTACACATCGACACAGATACAGACAGAAACTACAGTCAGGTGCAAACAAACATATCTACAGACAGACAGCTATCTATAGAGAGACAAAGATACACACATATATCTATCTATAGACTGAAGCCGATGCAGACAGATATCCTCAGGCAGAAACAGAAATATATATCTATAGACATACACAGATACAGACAGGGATTTAGAGACAGACATTGATACAGACAGATATCTGCACACAGATAGACAAATGTCTATAGCCAAACATAAACAGATATCTACACATAGACACAAACATACAGATATCTACAGGCAGACACAGATACAGACAGTTGTCTTTAGATAGATGCAGATTGCTATCTACAGATAGACACAGACAAACAGATATCTATTGACACAAATAGATATCTTCACACAGGCACAGACATACAGATATCTATAGATAGACATAGATAAACAGATACCTATACACAGACACAGGCAATATATACAGACAGATATCTATAGACAGACATATCTAAAGACAGTCACAGATACCGGGAGATATCTATGGACAGACATACTGACAGAGTCTATAGACTGACACAGATACTGTCAGATATCTACAGACAGACATATCTATGGAAAGATATCAAAACAGATAGACAAGTATCTTTAGACAGACTAACAGATATCTATAGACAAACACAGATACATATAGAAATCTACTGTCAGAATCAAACAGACAGATATCTGCAGACAGACACAGATACTGACAGATATCAACACACAGAAAGACAAATCTATAGACAGACAAACAGACTGACAGATATCTATAGATACACACAAACTGACATATCTCTCGACGCACACAGACAGATACCTATAGATACACAAACTGACAGATATCTATAGATACACACAAACTGACAGATATCTACAGCCAGACTGATATCTTTAGACAAACACTACAGACGTTGACACATTAGGCACACACACAATGACATGGAGAATCAATGCTTGTTGTAAAATGAAATAGTACGAGTACAGTGAGAAGTCTGTGCAGTAACAGCCCGGTGGTCTGTGCAGTAACAGCTCAGTGTCTGGGTGTGATCACACAGACCTGCTCTCCAATCAGGCTCCTACTCTGAAACTGTCTGTCCAATCTCCCTGACTTCAAGGCTGGTCTCTGGGATGTGTACAGTGAGTCACAGAGAAGCGACAATGAGTATTGGGGAAAACAAACTTCTGTTCCTCAACTAAAAGACAACGGTGAAATATTTATAAATCATTAACCCCATTGGACATGAGATGTCTACCTGAACGCATTTAAACAAAGAGTGAAGAAGTTGGATTTCTAGGAGTGTCTGACCTGCTTCACTTTTACTGAGACCAGACTCACATTCCAGGTTTAATTTCTTACAAAAAACTGAGTCCAAATTCTCAAATTTCTGCGGTTGCTTTGGAAGAGCCATTGTGTGAATTACTAGTCCAATAATGTAAGCGTGACCCCACTATATATAACTGTAGCCCCCTCGGTGAGAAGGTGGAAGATATTACACTCGAATAGGGCTATGATGTCGCTAGTTTTGATGTTTGGATCTAATCATTCCGCCCTGTTGCCCAGCTATCTCACACGGAATTGAGCGATATTGGGTTTCATGTCCATGGACTATGAAAAGCCCACAGAACTTCCAGAGCGAGGGAAACACAATTGCAGTTTACACAACTTTTTTTTTAATGGAGGAGTTTATCCATTCTCCACTGTGGGTGCGCAAAGTCAGCGTCGCCCCAGTTCATCATTGAGATGTGTTTTCTTTAAACTAAACTAATGTTAAACCTCAATAGGACTCATTGTCCTATGAGGCAAATAGTGAGCACACTTTAAAAGATACGTGGAAGTGAGTGAGCCAGCTTTCTGTCCTCGATATAGATATATATATATATATAAATATATAAAATAATGGTACAAATTAGTAATACAAGTATTTTGTTTTCTGAAGGTCAGTGTTCACATTAAACGTGTCTGCCAGAAATCTTTGTTGGAAGTCGCAATGATTCCAATATGCAGGCCCCTCCTTAAAATGGACCAAGCTGTCAAAATAAGTTATGCACTTATGATCAATATTTTCTGTAATCAACTTTCTACAATTCTTGTGTAAATTATGTCTAAAATGGAAAAAAAAGAAAAAAAAATGAGCTCCGCCAGCACTAAGTCCTGTAATTGAAGAGTTTCTGATTTATTTTTGTATAAAAAAAGCTCAGCCTGGAGGACGGGAGATGCCACAGTGAAACTGCCTGCTCCCTGCTCCCTGCTCCCCCCCCAAAAAAAAACTGCTCCCGCCCGCCCCCCGAAGTAATGAAAACAGCCAGTGCTGGGGAGTCACAAATGAAGATTCAAAAGCGTTGGAAATGCGCAGGGGGGCAGTCAGTCAGAAAGAAAGGACGATGCTGCATTTTTGGAACACATTTCACAACCTGACAATGCCCGAGTTCTTCGTGGTCAATGAAACACTTTCTGAATTGTAGTCACTGCCGTAACGTGGGGAACGCGGCAACCACTTGTACACAGCAAGATCCCACATAATGATAACGACCAGGTAATTGTTTTTAATTGATGCTGGTTGAGTGATAAATATTGACCAGGATGTCCGAGGGGGGGGGGGGGGGGAAACTTCCCCTTCCCCTCCCCCCCCCTCCCCCCTCCCCCTGATGTCCATGCTGAGACTTCCAGTGTGAATGCACTGCTGTAGTTAACGCTAACTTACCTGAAGCATCACCCTGGGGTGTGTGTGTGTGTGTGTGTGTGTGTCTCTCTCTCTCTGTCACGCTCGCACATGCTGAAAGACCTACTCTGCATTTCACCAGCAACAGCTTGCATTTAAATAGCGCCTTTAGCATAGTGACCCAAGACATTATTTCCACCATCCCTTTCTTTAAATCTCCACTAGATTCAAAGTCACTTTCACCCTCCTCCAGTAAAAGAGGTTTTTGTTAATTTAGTCGGAACAGCTTTGATTTATATTATGTGGGGTGTCCAACATACTCCATCCATCCAATCAACACCAAGACAATACAACAACTCCATCCAATTTGTCAACATAGCCGCTACTTGATCAATTGTTTGGATTTGTTGCTGCTGCAGTTTTGAAAAGGGCGGTTTCTGCCTGGGTGAATAATTACTCCTCAATTGGAATACTGACACGTGTTCATATCAGCAACTCGAGAGGTTTGGGAATTCATAAGGAGATGGATGCAAACATTGGACAGTTTACTCTCTGCCACAGCAAATTCCTCAGATACGCCGCTCATATACAATCTACCAATCAGTCCATCTCTTAGTCTCACATACAGTTCTCGGCACGGTTCCTACCAGCATTCTCCTCTCATTATACACACTTTTAAGTTTCGTCAAGTTGTTATTTTTTTATCCAGCCTGTGAGTTTTTTGCCTGTTTTTCCATCAATCAATGTTTACACAATGTAAATAAAACAGAAATTGTTTTTATCTTTGACTTGTCCTTCCTTGCTGAGTTCTAACTGGTGTCAATTTTGGGGATAATTCTTTAAACCAAAATAACCTCACCACAACAGCCCCACCATAACCCCCCCCCCCCCCCCCTGCCCACTGTAATCCGCACCATAATCCCCACCGTAACCCCCACCGTAATCCCCACCATAACCTCCACCGTAACCCCCACCGTAACCCCCGCCGTAACCGGGCAGCACGGTAGCATTGTGGGGGCAGCACGGTAGCATTGTGGATAGCACAATTGCTTCACAGCTCCAGGATCCCAGGTTCAATTCCCGGCTTGGGTCACTGTCTGTGCGGAGTTTGCACATCCTCCCCGTGTGTGCGTGGGTTTCCTCCGGGTGCTCCGGTTTCCTCCCACAGTCCAAAGATGTGCAGGTTCGGTGGATTGGCCATGACAAATTGCCCTTAGTGTCCAAAATTGCCCTTAGTGTTGGGTGGGGTTACTGGGTTATGGGGATAGGGTGGAGGTGTTGACCTTGGGTAGGGTGCTCTTTCCAAGAGCCGGTGCAGACTCGATGGGCTGAATGGCCTCCTTCTGCACTGTAAATTCTATGATAATCTATGGTAACCCCCACCGTAATGCCCACCATTCCCGCACCCACCGTAATCGACCCAGTGTAAACCCCCCACCATAACCCCCACCATAACCCCCACCGTAATCCCCACCGTCATCTCCACTGTAAACCCCACCGTAATCCCTACCGTAATCCCAACCATAATGCCCCCACCGTAATCCCCACCGTAACCCCCACCGTAACTCCCACCATAACCCCGCCCACCGTAATCCACCCACCGTAATCCCCCCACCATAACCCCCACCATAACCCCCACCGTAATCCCCACCATAATCCCCACCGTCATCTCCACCGTAACCCCCACCATAATCCCTACCGTAACCCCCACTGTAATCCCCACCGTAAACCCCACCGCAATCCCCACCGTAATCACCACCATAATCACCACCGTAATCCCCACCTTGGTCCTCACCATAACGCCCCACCGTAACACCCACCGTAACCCCCCCGTAAACCCCAGCATAACCCCCACCATAATCCCCACCATAACACCACCCACTGTAACCCCCACCGTAATCCCCGCCGTAACCCCACCCACCGTAATCCACCCACCGTAACCCCCACCGTAATCCCCACCATAATCCCCACTGTGACTCCCACCGTAACCCCCACCGTAACCCCACCCACCGTAATCCACCCACCATAATCCGCACCGTAACCCCCACTGTAATCCCCACCGTAACCCCCACTGTAACCCCCACCGTGACCCCCACCGTGACCCCCACTGTAACCCCCACCGTAATCCCCACCATAACCCCCACCGTAACCCCGCCACTGCAGATGGTGAAATTTGAATTCTATTTTTAAAATCTGCATTTAAAAGTCTAATGATGACCATGAAACCATTCTCAATTGTCGTAAAAACCCATCTGATTCACTAATGTCCTGTAGGGAAGGAAATCTGTTGTCCTTACCCGGTCTGGCCTACATGTGACTCCTGTGGCCATCTAAAATAGCCGCCCGCAAAGGACGATGGGAATTGTGGTCAGGTTGGGACACAGACAGGGCACAACTTGTGTATATTGCAAACAACAACTAAGACTTGTACAGAAACTCACACCTGCTAGAGGCCACACACAGGTCTTCCCGGGACAATGGGCTCCAGATTGAAATTTAACATTAGTAGCAGACTCGGGGGTGCCTGTTTGTCTTATTTGGGAGTGTCTACGTGCCTTGGACAATAACGGCCATGATCGACTAGGCCTCGCCCAGCCACAAGGTACCCGCCCCGAATTGCCCTGGGTCAATCAGGGTGATCAAAATCCTATCGATCCATTGGATCCCTACCTGGGATCGGCCAAAAGAGCGCGAAAGGTCGAGGATAAGAAGAACTGTGCAACCAACACTCTGCCTCTTTTGGACTGCCTTTTTCCAACATCGACCAGCCAAGCTCAAGGACCTGCGATTGCGAACTGATGGACGACACTCAGCCTAAACGCACCAGACAACTTCCAGCCGCCACACGCGGGAACCAGATAAAGGCCTCGTCTACCCTGCACAGAGCCGGTCACTTGGAAGGTAAATAAAGGTTGTTTAAACTAATAGATATAGTCTAATGTGTAGTAGCGTGTGAGTTATTAGCATAGAACTAATCCTATGTTCAATAATAAACTGTGATTATACTAAATACTTGTGTGGTCATTTGTCCAATACACAGAGCGCACTCGCACACAGTGGGTAATATTAATAGTAATAAAAATAGAAGTCAACACTCCAGACCCGCAGCAATGTGATTGACTCTTAACTGCCCCTCAAGGGCAATTAGGGATGGGCAATAAATGCTGGCCCAGCCTCCGACACCCACATCCCATGGACACATTTTTAAAAATATTACACACTAGAATATCACACACGCGGAGCCCCCTAAGAGCAGGCGGGTGTATTAATATCGCCCCCTGTGCGTGTTCATGGTTAGGAAGCGTTTGAGTCTCATCCGTCTGGATGTTGGCGGTAAAGTCTGCCACGCTCAGGACTGAACCAAGGCGGAAGCAGGTCCCCACCAGGCACAGCACGGTTTGCCCGGGAAACGCGGGTACACGTCTGGAATTTGGGAGACGGGGTACACGTCTGGAATTTTGGGAATGCGGGTTCACGTCTGGAATTTTGGGAGACGGGGTACACGTCTGGAATTTGGGAGACGGGATACACGTCTGGAATTTTGAGACGGGGTACACGTCTGGAATTTGGGAGACGGGGTACACGTCTGGAATTTTGGGAATGCGGGTTCACGTCTGGAATTTGGGAGACGGGGTACACGTCTGGAATTTGGGGAATGCGGGTTCACGTCTGGAATTTGGGAGACGGGGTACACGTCTGGAATTTGGGAGATAGAGCCACTAGGATCCCCGCTGTGTGTTGGTGAAAACGGGATCCAAATGTGGACACAGGGCCGTGAATCTAATCACCACGTGGACCACATCCGAAGCCGCGTCTCAACACCGCCGTCTTCGCCGCTGCCCCTGCCGCCCCCGGCATCAGTGGTTGTTAAGGATACAGAGGTAATTTTTGAGGACACAGAGATGCCGGTCGAGGAAGTGCCGACCACCGACTTAGAAACCGAGATGGGCATTCAGCCACCACCAGAGGTGCCCGTGCCGCTTCTCGTGGCCGCACCAGCAACGCTGACACCCCACCCCGGTCCGCAAGGTCTGCGCCTGAGCGCCGGCCACACGCGAACTGGTCGAAAGGCATCAATGTGGATGTTGCTCTGGACGTACGGGGCAGGAATGTTATATCCCCAGTGGAGGTCCCGGGATCAGTACTGGCCCGTTTCCCATAAACTGTGTTTGGGCAAATCAACTCAACATTCTAAAAGAACCAAATGAATAGGAGCCGCTCCTGGTCGGGTACTGCCCAATGTGCTCCCTCCTCAGGGACACCCGGCTGCGGACAGAGTCCGGCGAGTTTCGCCAGTAGCAGGTTCACGAGGAGGTCGTGTGCCTTCCCCGCAAACCCCCCCCCCCCCCTCCGCACTGGGTGCCTATAGATCAGGAGCGTGGGGCTGAAATGCAAACAAAATGTTAACATCAGGGTAGTGAGGAAACTAAAGAGGGAGTCAGCCTGTAACACTCAACATAGACATGGAGCACGCACTCCACAAGAGTGCAAAAATGGCCGGGCTCTGGTGAGCCTGTGAACCGGTGTAATCGGTCATTATGCAGCACTGCAGCATGCATCACCCCCCACCCCAGGTCCCCAAGACTGAGGGGGAGGACACCTCCAGAGGGACATCCAGAGGAGTCCTCTGTTTCCAAGGCGTGTCCAGATGGTGACAAGGAGGTGGAAGGTGTGCAGCACCAGCCCGTACAGGAACCCCCCCCACTCAGTGCGCAAAGGCTCAGAGGACATATCCACGAGGTGGCTGAGATTGTGGGGGAGGTTTCGGGGCCTGGGGCCAATGTGGAATTCTGTCCGAACAGGGGTCTGCTCAGACGGGAGGCCACCGTACATCTGCGCTGCTTCGAGACCGTGATACCTTCGGGTCCGAGCATGACCATTTTGAGGTCTTGGATGGCATCGATCGCGAGCGACATGCCCACTGCTGCACGTCAGCGGGTACGGAGGGTATCACCCAGCCCACTCCTCCGCCACCCAGCATGTCCCCGATCCTGGTCACCCCGGCAGCCACAGCCCCCCGCTCCGCCAGCCACCGGAATGGATATTGGCAGCGGTTCCCTCACGATAGCCACTACTCCTGACGGGGGAGAGCTTTTAGGAGGTCCTGGTACCCGACGGGCAGTGCCAGCGAGTTGTGAAACACCTCTCATGTCGACAAACAGGAACAGCACAACAACTGATTCCATTACCTCCCCGGAACATGAACCTCCCCTTTAAGGGGTCAGGGCTTCCCCTTAACAAGGAGAGCCCCAGCTTGTATAAAACCCCGACCTGATTGTAGGTCGGGGAAGGTGCAAAGGGGATGAGTTTTGGATTTGCAATGAATAAAACTTGTTTGTTAATTTCTAACTTACCGTCTATGCTGCACTTACCACAGATTCAACAAAACCCATTCAGAATTTTAGACACTGATTAAATCTCCCTTAACACTCTCTACTCCAGGAACAATCCCAGCGTCTCCACATAAATAAACTCCCTCATTCCTGGAAACAACAAACTCTGGCAGGAATTACACACACAGTGACTTCCCGGGAGCGGGGGGGGGGTCTCTGTGATCACAATGATCCAGGGTCAACACCTTCCAGAGTGAGGGGAGAAAACATTCACAAACATCTGACACTTTTCCCTCTATATCTCTCTTTCTCACTCTCCCATTCCCTCTATATCTCTCTTTCTCACTCTCCCATTCCCTCTATATCTCTCTTTCTCACTCTCCCATTCCCTCTATATCTCTCTTTCTCACTCTCCCATTCCCTCTATATCTCTCTTTCTCACTCTCCCATTCCCTCTATATCTCTCTTTCTCACTCTCCCATTCCCTCTATATCTCTCGTTCTCACTCTCTCAACCCCTCTATATCTCTCTTTCTCACTCTTTCACTTTCTCACTCTCTAACTTTCTGAGTCACTCACTTTCTCACTCCCTCTCTCTTTCTCACTCTCTCACTCACTCTCTTTCTTTCTTTCTCACTCTCTCACTTCCTCTCTCTCTTTCTCACTCTCTCATTCCATCTCTTTCTTTCTCACTCTCACTCCCTCTCCCTCTCAGTCTGACTCGCTCTCTCTCTCACACCCTCTCTCTCTCCCTCTCTCTTTCTCACTCTCTTCCTCACTCTCTCACGCCATCTCTATCTCTCTCTCTTCCTCACTCTCTCACTCCCCCTCTCTTTCTCATTCTCTCTCTTCCTCACTCTCTTACTCCCTCACTCTCTTTCTCCTTCTCTCTCTTTCTCACTGTCCCACTCCCTCTCTCTCTCTTTCTTTCTCACTCATTCTCACACTCCCCCTCTCCCTGTTACTGTGAAAAGCCCCTAGTCGCCACACTCCGGCGCCTGTTTGGGTACACGGGGAGAATTCAGAATGTCCAATTCACCTAACAGCACGTCTTTCAGGACTTGTGGGAGGAAACCGGAGCTCCCGGAGGAAACCCACGCAGACACGGGGAGAACGTGCAGACTCCGCACAGACAGTGACCCAAGCTGGGAATCGAACCTGGGACCTGTAGTGATATGCATCACTGTATATACACAAGGGGTTAATGTAAATACACTACAACTAAGTAACCACTAGAGGGAGCACCAGAGATGTCATGACATGCAGACACGCAACCAATGGGTCATTAGAACAGGACACAACCAATGGGTAATCAGGACACCCAGAGGTGGCATTACCACAAGGGGGCACTACACAACTCATATAGAAAGGACAAGGCACACAGGCTCTGCCTCTTCCACTGGCAGAAACCAAGAGAGTGGGACAGGGTTGATTATCAGCAACATCACACCCTAGCCCGTGGTCGAGAACAAGCTTGTACAGTTAGCAGAATAGACTGAGTTACTAGAGGCAGATTAGTAGAGTGTCGAACTTATTTAAGAGCATTGTTAATCGTTCAATAAATACGTTAAACTTATCTCCGAGTCTGGAGCATCTGTCAGCAGAGCCGACATCAAGTAGCAGCTTATGTTACTCGAGGTAACATAACACAACAGGACCCTGGCGCTGTGAAGCAACAGTGCTAACCACTGTGCTTCCGTGCCATTCATTTTCTCATGCTCTCGCTCCCTCTCTCTCTCTCACTCTACCTCACACTCTTTCTCACTCTTCCATAGATGCATATACATAGAACATACAGTGCGGCAGGAGGCCATTCGGCCCATCGAGTCTTCACCGGCTCACTTAATCCCTCACTTCCACCCTATCCCCATAACCCATTAACCCCTCCTAACCTTTTTCGACACTAAGGGCAATTTATCATGGCCAAGCCACCTAACCTGCTCATCTTTGGACTGTGGGAGGAAACCGGAGCACCCGGAGGAAACCCACGCAGACACGGGGAGGACGTGCAGACTCCCCACAGACAGTGACCCAGCGGGGAATCGAACCTGGGACCCTGGCGTTGTGAAGCCACAGTGCTAACCACTTGTACTACCGTGCTGCCCACAAACCCTCTCTCTCTTTCTCAACCTCTCTCTCCCCGCTTCACTTTCTTCGTCACTCTCTCACACCCTCTCTCTCTCTCTCTCTCTTTCCCACTCTCTCTCTCTTTCCCACCCTCTCTCTCTCTTTCCCACCCTCTCTCTCTCTCTCTCTCTCTCTTTCTCACTCTCTCACTCCCCCTCTCTCTTTCTCACTCGCCCACTTTCTCTTTCTCTCAGAGACCAACTGGCCATTTATTAATAATTGATTTGTTGTTGAAATGACAAAGTGAATGGGTGCCCCACACCCGCCTCACTGCACACCTTAGAATAGCTGCTCAATGACACGACTGAGAGCTGGCCTATAGTGGAAAAAGCTTTTGAAAGGTCAGCCCATTGTGAGAGACAGTTAGTCTGAGGTGCAGTTATTTATAGAATCCCCTGTATCAGGTAACCCCATTCACAGAAAACAGCCTCACATTCAGCAAGCTCCCCGTCCCTTCTCCAACCCTGGCATTAATTCAGAACCTCCCTTTGGCTCCAGATAACCTACCCATGGGCAGGGTGGGGCTGTCCTTGTGCATGGCTGACTCCTGCTGCCCACAATTCTCTCTTTATGTCTTTAGAATCCCTACAGTGCAGAAGGAGGCCATTCGCTCCATCGGGACTGCACCGACCCTCTGAAAGAGAACGCTACCTTTGCTCACTCCCCCGCCCTATTCCCGTAGCCCCATCTGACCTGCACATCCCTGAACACGAAGGGATAATTTTATCATGGCCAGTCCACCTAACCTGCGCATCTTTGGACTGTGGGAGGAAACCGGAGCACCCGGAGGAAACCCACGCATACACGGGGAGAACGTGCAGACTCCACAGAGACACCCAAGGCTGGAATCGAACCCAGGGCCCTGACGCTATGACGCAACAATGCGAACCAGAGTGACACCGTGCCTACCTTTCTTTCCGTCTGTCAATCCATCACTCTCTCCTCCCCCTTGCTGCATTCTCTCTATCCTGCCCTCTCTCTAAGGGCAGAATTTTAAAAGTTTGTTCCCAAAGGGCAGTGAGGTGGAAAGGCATGGGGAGGCATGCTGCTGTCTCCCTGAATTGAGGGGGGGGGGGTGTCTGTTGTCTGGGTGAATGGGGAGGGGAGGGGGGGTGTCTGTTTGGGTGAATGAGGAGGTAGGGGGGGAGTGTCTGCTGTCTAGGTGAATAGGGGGATGGGAGGTAGTGTCTGTGTCTGGGTGATTTGGGGATGGGAGGGGGGAGTGCCTGGGTGATTTGGGGGGGGGGATCTGGGTGATTTTGGGGGTGGGGGAGTGTCTGGGTGATTTGGTGGGCTGGGGGAATGTCTGGGTGATTTGGGGGGGGTGGGGGAGTGTCTGTGTCTGGGTGATTTGGGGAGGGTGGGGGCAGTGTCTGGGTGAGTTGGGGGGAGTGTCTGGGTGATTTGGGGGGCGGGGGGGAGTGTCTGTGTCTGGGTGATTTGGAGGGGTTGGGGGCGTGGGGAGTGTCTGGGTGATTTGGGGGGGGGTGGGGGAGTGTCTGGGTGATTTGGGGGGAGTGTCTGGGTGATTTGGGGGGAGTGTCTGTGTCTGGGTGATTTGGAGGGGTAGGGGGAGTGTCTGGGTGATTTGGGGGGGGTGAGGGACTGTCTGGGTGATTTGGAGGGTGGGGGGTGGGGGACTGTCTGGGTGATTGGGGGGGGTGGGGGGAGTGTCTGGGTGATTTGGGGGAGGGGGAGAGTCTGGGTGATGTGGGGGTGGGGGGAGTGTCTGGGTGATTTGGGGGAGAAGTGTCTGGGTGATCTGGGGGAGGGGGAGTGTCTGAGTGATTTTGGGGGGTGGGGGTAGTGTCTGGGTGATTTGGGGGGAGTGTCTGGGTGATTTGGGGGTGTGGGGGGAGTGTCTGGGTAATTTGGGGGGTGGGGGGGGTGCGTTTGGGTGATTTGGGGGGTTGGGGAAGTGTCTGTGTCTGGGTGATTTGGGGGGGTGGGGGGAGTGTCTGGATGATTTGGGGGGTGGGGGAGTGTCTGGGTGATTTGGGGTGGAGGGGGAGTGTCTGGGTGATTTGGGGGGGGTGGGGGGAGTGTCAGTGTCTGGGTGACTGGGTGGTTGGGGGGAGTGTCTGGGTGATTTGTGGGGTGGGGGAGTGTCTGGGTGATTTGGGGGGGGAGTGTTCGGGTGATTGAGGGGCTGGGGGGAGTGTCTGGGTGATTTGGGGGGAGTGTCTGGGTGATTTGGGGGGGGTGTGAGTGTCTGGGTGATTTGGGGGGGAGTGTCTGGGTGATTTGGGGGGGGTGCCTGGGTGATTTGGGGTGGGGGAGTGTCTGGGTGATTTGAGGGTGGGTGGGGGAGTGTCTGGGTCATTTGGGGGGGGGGAGTGTCTGGGTCATTTGGGGGTGGGTGGGGGAGTGTCTGGGTGCTTTGGGGGGGGGTGTCTGGGTGATTTTGGGGGGGACTGTCTGGGTGATTTGGGGGGGAAGTGTCTGGATGATTTGGGGGGGTGGGGGAGTGTCTGGGTGATTTGGGGGGGCGGGGGAGTGTCTGGGTGATTTGGGGGGAGTGTCTGGGTGATTTGGGGGGGGTGGTGGAGTGTCTGGGTGATTTGGGGGGGTGTCTGGGTGCTTTGGGGGGGTGGGGGAGTGTCTGTGTCTGGGTGATTTGGGGGGGTGGGGGAGTGTCTGTGTCTGGGTGATTTGGGGGGTCTGTGTCTGGGTGATTTGGGGGGGTCTGCGTCTGGGTGATTTGGGGGGGTCTGTGTCTGGGTGATTTGGGGGGGTCTGCGTCTGGGTGATTTGGGTGGGTCTGTGTCTGGGTGATTTGGGGAGGGGGTGGTGGGTGTGTCTGTGTCTGGGTGATTTGAGGGGGTGTCTGTGTCTGGGTGATTTGGGGAGGGGGTGGTGGGAGTGTCTGTGTCTGGGTGATTTGGGGGGGTCTGTGTCTGGGTGATTTGGGGGGCGGTGGGGGAGTGTCTGGGTGTTTTGGGGGGGTGGGGGAGTGTCTGGGTGATTTGGGGGGGTGTCTGGGTGCTTTGGGGGTGGGGGAGTGTCTGTATCTGGGTGATTTTGGGGGTCTGTGTCTGGGTGATTTGGGGGGGTGGGGGAGTGTCTGGGTGATTTGGGGGGGGTGGGGGAGTGTCTGGGTGCTTTGGTGGGTTGGGGGAGTGTCTGTATCTGGGTGATTTGGGGGGGTGGGGGAGTGTCTGTGTCTGGGTGATTTGGGGAGGGGGTGGTGGGAGTGTCTGTGTCTGGGTGATTTGGGGTGGGGGTGGGAGTGTCTGTGTCTGGGTGATTTGGGGGGGGTCTGTGTCTGGGTGATTTGGGAGGGGGGGTTGTGTCGCGGGATACCACTCCGTTCAGATCACGGGGTTCAGCATCGCTAACCTAACGGTGCAGGGGATGGAGTTCCGAAATTACCGGCTGTATGTCCTCCCCATCTCTGTGCGCCCACACTCCTAGGGTTGGACTTCCAATGCAACCTCCAGAGTTTAATATTTAAATTTGGCGGCCCTATACCCCCACTGACTGTCTGCGGCCTCGCAACCCTCAAGGTTTAACCACCTTCCATGTTTGCGCACCAATGGCCTGTCGACGACACGCGGTGTACCGTATTACCCCTAATACATACCACCACACACACCCCCCGCAGTGGCACTGACTAAACTGTATGATTGCCACCTCCCCCCCCAACCACCAGGCCTCGATGCCCCTAAAACCACAAAATGTTTTGGAGGCTCCCTTGCATTTGGAGCACCCTGTCCTGCTCAGTGTGGCTACTCAGCTGCCATCCTGAATTGGACAATAGGTTGGTGGAGAGCTCACTCCCTCCAGGAACAGCACACCCACTCCCTGTGCCACTGAAATACCACTCGCCCCTGCTTCAATCAGTAAGCAGGACTGTAGCTGCAATGGCTTCCTCTCTCGCTCTGTCTGCCTCTCTTTCCTTCTACCTCTCCCTTCCTCCCTCACTTTGTCTTTCCTCTGCCTACATCTGTCTTGTATACTCTCTTCCCCCCTCTTCACGTTTAATGTTCTCTCTCATTCTCTCTCCATCTCAGTCTTGCCAGCCGTTACTCACGGCGTGGTTGACAGAGACTCAAAATCAGTTCGAGAATTAATCCGTTTTTACATCAGTCACTTTGAAAAATAAAATGATCAATAAACAAAATGTTTATCTGTATTTCCCATCTGTCTCCCCGCTGACACCAGGAACACGCACACCTGAAACGGGTTGACAGCTCCAATCTCTTCCTGACTCTCACGCGGTAAATTTCTTTCTCTATCTTATTAACTGTCAATCGCTCAAACACAGACATTTGTGCTGTACCTGTGCTGGGAGTGTTTGATGGGGACAGTGTAGAGGGAGCTTTACTCTGTATCTAACCCCGTGCTGTACCTGTCCTGGGAGTGTTTGATGGGGACAGTGTAGAGGGAGCTTTACTCTGTATCTAACCCCGTGCTGTACCTGTCCTGGGAGTGTTTGATGGGGACAGTGTAGAGGGAGCTTTACTCTGTATCTAACCCCGTGCTGTACCTGTCCTGGGAGTGATTGATGGGGACAGTGTGGAGGGAGCTTTACTCTGTACCTAACCCCGTGCTGTACCTGTCCTGGGAGTGTTTGATGGGGACAGTGTAGAGGGAGCTTTACTCTGTATCTAACCCCGTGCTGTACATGTCCTGGGAGTGTTTGATGGGGACAGTGTCGAGGGAGCTTTACTCTGTATCTAACCCAGTGCTGTACCTGTCCTGGGAGTGTTTGATGGGGACAGTGTAGAGGGAGCTTTACTCTGTATCTAACCCCGTGCTGTACCTGTCCTGGGAGTGTTTGATGGGGACAGTGTAGAGGGAGCTTTACTCTGTATCTAACCCCGTGCTGTACCTGTCCTGGAGTGTTTGATGGGGACAGTGTAGAGGGAGCTTTACTCTGTATCTAACCCCGTGCTGTACCTGTCCTGGGAGTGTTTGATGGGGACAGTGTAGAGGGAGCTTTACTCTGTATCTAACCCCGAGCTGTACCTGTTCTGGGAGTGTTTGATGGGGACAGTGTAGAGGGAGCTTTACTCTGTATCTAACCCCGTGCTGTACCTGTTCTGGGAGTGTTTGATGGGGACAGTGTAGAGGGAGCTTTACTCGGTATCTAACCCCGTGCTGTACCTGTCCTGGGAGTGTTTGATGGGGACAGTGTAGAGGGAGCTTTACTCTGTATCTAACCCCGTGCTGTACCTGCCCTGGGAGTGTTTGATGGGGACAGTGTAGAGGGAGCTTTACTCTGTATCTAACCCTGTGCTGTACCTGTCCTGGGAGTGTTTGATGGGGACAGTGTAGAGGGAGCTTTACTCTGTATCTAACCCCGTGCTGTACCTGTCCTGGGAGAGTTTGATGGGGGCAGTGTGGAGGGAGCTTTACTCTGTATCTAACCCCACGCTGTACCTGTCCTGGGAGAGTTTGATGGGGACAGTGTGGAGGGAGCTTTACTCTGTATCTAACCCCGTGCTGCATCTGTCCTGGGAGTGATTGATGAGGACAGTGTAGAGGGAGCTTTATTCTGTATCTAACCTGTGCTGTACCTGTCCTGGGAGTGTTTGATGAGGACAGTGTAGAGGGAGTTTTGCTCTGTATCTAACCCCGTGCTGTACCTGTCCTGGGAGTGTTTGATGGGGACAGTGTAGAGGGAGCTTTACTCTGTATCTGACCCCGTGCTGTACCTGTCCTGGGATTGTTTGATGGGGACGGTGTAGAGGGAGCTTTACTCTGTATCCAACCCCGTGCTGTACCTGTCCTGGGAGTGTTTGATGGGGACAGTGTAGAGGGAGCTTTACTCTGTATCTAACCCTGTGCTGTACCTG
Source organism: Scyliorhinus torazame (assembly GCF_047496885.1). Taxonomy (NCBI): domain Eukaryota; kingdom Metazoa; phylum Chordata; class Chondrichthyes; order Carcharhiniformes; family Scyliorhinidae; genus Scyliorhinus; species Scyliorhinus torazame. The sequence goes on from NC_092722.1 coordinate 197,050,570, forward strand.
TCCTGGGAGTGTTTGATGGGGACAGTGTAGAGGGAGTTTTACTCTGTTTCTAACCCCATGCTGTACCTGTCCTGGGAGTATATGATGGGGACAGTGTCGAGGGAGCTTTACTCTGTATCTAACCCTGTGCTGCACCTGTCCTGGGAGTGATTGATGGGGACAGTGTAGAGGGAGCTTTATTCTGTATCTAACCCGTGCTGTACCTGTCCTGGGAGTGTTTGATGAGGACAGTGTAGAGGGAGTTTTGCTCTGTATCTAACCCCGTGCTGTACCTGTCCTGGGAGTGTTTGATGGGGACAGTGTAGAGGGAGCTTTACTCTGTATCTGACCCTGTGCTGTACCTGTCCTGGGAGTGTCTGATGGGGACGGTGTAGAGGGAGCTTTACTCTGTATCCAACCCCGTGCTGTACCTGTCCTGGGAGTGTTTGATGGGGACAGTGTAGAGGGAGTTTTACTCTGTATCTAACCCCATGCTGTACCTGTCCTGGGAGTGTTTGATGGGGACAGTGTAGCGGGAGTTTTACTCTGTATCTAACCCTGTGCTGTACCTGTCCTGGGAGTGTTTGATGGGGACAGTGTAGCGGGAGTTTTACTCTGTATCTAACCCTGTGCTGTACCTGTCCTGGGAGTGTTTGATGGGGACAGTGTAGAGGGAGCTTTACTCTGTATCTAACCCCATGCTGTACCTGTCCTGGGAGAGTTTGATGGGGGCAGTGTGGAGGGAGCTTTACTCTGTATCTAACCCCACGCTGTACCTGTCCTGGGAGAGTTTGATGGGGACAGTGTGGAGGGAGCTTTACTCTGTATCTAACCCCGTGCTGCATCTGTCCTGGGAGTGATTGATGAGGACAGTGTAGAGGGAGCTTTATTCTGTATCTAACCTGTGCTGTACCTGTCCTGGGAGTGTTTGATGAGGACAGTGTAGAGGGAGTTTTGCTCTGTATCTAACCCCGTGCTGTACCTGTCCTGGGAGTGTTAGATGGGGACAGTGTAGAGGGAGCTTTACTCTGTATCTGACCCCGTGCTGTACCTGTCCTGGGATTGTTTGATGGGGACGGTGTAGAGGGAGCTTTACTCTGTATCCAACCCCGTGCTGTACCTGTCCTGGGAGTGTTTGATGGGGACAGTGTAGAGGGAGCTTTACTCTGTATCTAACCCCGTGCTGTACCTGTCCTGGGAGTGTTTGATGGGGACAGTGTAGAGGGAGTTTTACTCTGTTTCTAACCCCATGCTGTACCTGTCCTGGGAGTATATGATGGGGACAGTGTCGAGGGAGCTTTACTCTGTATCTAACCCTGTGCTGCACCTGTCCTGGGAGTGATTGATGGGGACAGTGTAGAGGGAGCTTTATTCTGTATCTAACCCGTGCTGTACCTGTCCTGGGAGTGTTTGATGAGGACAGTGTAGAGGGAGTTTTGCTCTGTATCTAACCCCGTGCTGTACCTGTCCTGGGAGTGTTTGATGGGGACAGTGTAGAGGGAGCTTTACTCTGTATCTGACCCTGTGCTGTACCTGTCCTGGGAGTGTCTGATGGGGACGGTGTAGAGGGAGCTTTACTCTGTATCCAACCCCGTGCTGTACCTGTCCTGGGAGTGTTTGATGGGGACAGTGTAGAGGGAGTTTTACTCTGTATCTAACCCCATGCTGTACCTGTCCTGGGAGTGTTTGATGGGGACAGTGTAGCGGGAGTTTTACTCTGTATCTAACCCTGTGCTGTACCTGTCCTGGGAGTGTTTGATGGGGACAGTGTAGCGGGAGTTTTACTCTGTATCTAACCCTGTGCTGTACCTGTCCTGGGAGTGTTTGATGGGGACAGTGTAGAGGGAGCTTTACTCTGTATCTAACCTCGTGCTGTGCCTGTCCTGGGAGTGTTTGATGGGGACAGTGCAAAGGGAGCTTTACTCTGTATCTAACCCATGCTGTACCTGTCCTGGGAGTGTTTGATGGGGACAGTGTAGAGGGAGCTTTACTCTGTATCTAACCTCGTGCTGTACCTGTCCTGGGAGTTATTGATGGGGACAGTGTAGCGGGAGTTTTACTCTGTATCTAACCCTGTGCTGTACCTGTCCTGGGAGTGTTTGATGGGGACAGTGTAGCGGGAGTTTTACTCTGTATCTAACCCTGTGCTGTACCTGTCCTGGGAGTGTTTGATGGGGACAGTGTAGAGGGAGCTTTACTCTGTATCTAACCTCGTGCTGTGCCTGTCCTGGGAGTGTTTGATGGGGACAGTGCAGAGGGAGCTTTACTCTGTATCTAACCCATGCTGTACCTGTCCTGGGAGTGTTTGATGGGGACAGTGTAGAGGGAGCTTTACTCTGTATCTAACCCCGTGCTGTACCTGTCCTGGGAGTTATTGATGGGGACAGTGTAGAGGGAGCTTTACTCTGTATCTAACCCCCGTGCTGTACCTGTCCTGGGAGTTATTGATGGGGACAGTGTAGAGGGAGCTTTACTCTGTATCTAACCCTGTGCTGTACCTGTTCCTTCCCATTCACTCCCACTGTACACAATCCCAATGTCCCGGTTAATTGATAATTTTCTGGTTGTTCCACTGGCTATTTCCTTATTATTCTCTTTGTTCCATGATGTTCCATGTTGTTCTGTTATTCCATGTTGCTCTGTGTAATCTGTACATTGGATGCGTGTTACAGTTCTATTGAATAATGAAATTAGCCAATGAGTCAGTCGATTTTTTATTTGATTGATACAGAAGAGCAGCTCCAAATTAATCTGTCAATGGAGTTTGACAACTACCTCTGATAAGTGAATCGGCCCTAGTCCTGCATGAGACAACATTCGGTCACCTCAGAATGCTGCCTTTACATCAAAAGTCTGCTCTTATTTCCTGACATTGTCGTGTCCTGGATCAGAAATATTCCCTTTCTGATCAATCCTGGATGCCCTTTATTCCCCCCTTCCTTAGATTCCAAATTTTCCATGACAATTCGCGGATATATTCTGGGTGAAGCTTTGAGAATTGGAGGCTGGGTCCTGCTCCACTGACAAAGTGGTTTGGAGCTCTGGTGGATCAGCACAGTGGACATCAGCTTACACAGGGTGTCAGGGTTTGTAAGGTCTCCTCTTTGACAACCTCATTCCCACAAAAACGGAGACTATCGGGAGAAAAAACAAACAGGAATTACAGAGTTCATCTCAAACCATGAAATGTTTAGCTTGCGACTCAGAAGATAAGTTTGTATGTGGGACAGAGCCTAACCCATTAAATCCCACCGTCCGACAACACTAATCCGACAGCCACTGAATTCAGATCAAAGGAGGAGAGGAGAACGATGAGTGACTCAAGTTCGTGCTCGAGTCAATTAAATCATGGACACTTCACAGGACAACACCACATCCTTTATGAATATGACATGCAAAAATTACAAATAACAATGCAGTACTCCCTCAGTACTGACCCTCTGACAGTGCAGCACTCCCTCAGTACTGACCCTCTGACAGTGCAGCACTCCCTCAGTACTGACCCTCTGACAGTGCAGCACTCCCTCAGTACTGACCCTCTGACAGTTCGGCACTCCCTCAGTACTGACCCTCTGACAGTGCGGCACTCCCTCAGTACTGACCCTCTGACAGTGCAGCACTCCCTCAGTACTGACCCTCTGACAGTGCGGCACTCCCTCAGTACTGACCCTCTGACAGTGCGGCACTCCCTCAGTACTGACCCTCTGACAGTGCAGCGCTGCCTCAGTACTGACCCTCTGACAGTGCGGCACTCCCTCAGTACCGACCCTCTGACAGTGCGGCACTCCCTCAGTACTGACCCTCTGACAGTGCGGCACTCCCTCAGTACTGACCCTCTGACAGTGCAGCACTCCCTCAGTACTGACCCTCTGACAGTGCGGCGTTCCCTCAGTACTGACCCTCTGACAGTGCAGCACTCCCTCAGTACTGACCCTCTGACAGTGCGACACTCCCTCAGTACTGACCCTCTGACAGTGCAGCACTCCCTCAGTACTGACCCTCTGACAGTGCAGCACTCCCTCAGTACTGACCCTCTGACAGTGCAGTACTCCCTCAGCACTGACCCTCTGACAGTGCGGCACTCCCTCAGTACTGACCCTCTGACAGTGCGGCACTCCCTCAGTACTGAACCTCTGACAGTGCAGCACTCCCTCAGTACTGACCCTCTGACAGTGCAGCACTCCCTCAGTACTGACCCTCTGACAGTGCAGCACTCCCTCAGTACTGACCCTCTGACAGTGCAGTACTCCCTCAGTACTGACCCTCTGACAGTGCAGCACTCCCTCAGTACTGACCCTCTCACAGTGCGACACTCCCTCAGTACTGACCCTCTGACAGTGCAGCACTCCCTCAGTACTGACCCTCTGACAGTGCGACACTCCCTCAGTACTGACCCTCTGACAGTGCAGCACTCCCTCAGTACTGACCCTCTGACAGTGCGACACTCCCTCAGTACTGATCCTCTGACAGTGCAGCACTCCCTCAGTACTGACCCTCTAACAGTGCAGCACTCCCTCAGTACTGACCCTCTGACAGTGCAGCACGCCCTCAGTACTGACCCTCTGACAGTGCAGCACTCCCTCAGTACTGACCCTCTGACAGTGCAGTACTCCCTCAGTACTGACCCTCTGATAGTGCAGCACTCCCTCAGTACTGACCCTCTGACAGTGCGGCACTCCCTCAGTACTGACCCTCTGACAGTGCAGCACTCCCTCAGTACTGACCCTCTGACAGTGCGGCACTCCCTCAGTACTGACCCTCTGACAGTGCAGCACTCCCTCAGTCCTGACCCTCTGACAGTGCGGCACTCCCTCAGTACTGACCCTCTGACAGTGCAATAATCCCTCAGTACTGACCCTCTGACAGTGCGGCACTCCCTCAGTACTGACCCTCTGACAGTGCGGCACTCCCTCAGTACTGACCCTCCGACAGTGCAGCGCTCCCTCAGTACTGACCCTCTGACAGTGCAGTAATCCCTCAGTACTGACCCTCTGACAGTGCGGCACTCCCTCAGTACTGACCCTCTGACAGTGCGGCACTCCCTCAGTACTGACCCTCCGACAGTGCAGCGCTCCCTCAGTACTGACCCTCTGACAGTGCAGTAATCCCTCAGTACTGACCCTCTGACAGTGCGGCACTCCCTCAGTACTGACCCTCTGACAGTGCAGCACTCCCTCAGTACTGACCCTCTGACAGTGCAGCACTCCCTCAGTACTGACCCTCTGACAGTGCAGTACTCCCTCAGTACTGACCCTCTGACAGTGCAGCACTCCCTCAGTACTGACCCTCTGACAGTGCGACACTCCCTCAGTACTGACCCTCTGACAGTGCAGCACTCCCTCAGTACTGACCCTCTGACTGTGCGACACTCCCTCAGTACTGACCCTCTGACAGTGCAGCACTCCCTCAGTACTGACCCTCTGACAGTGCAGCACTCCCTCAGTACTGACCGTCTGACAGTGCAGTACTCCCTCAGCACTGACCCTCTGACAGTGCGGCACTCCCTCAGTACTGACCCTCTGACAGTGTGGCACTCCCTCAGTACTGACCCTCTGACAGTGCAGCACTCCCTCAGTACTGACCCTCTGACAGTGCAGCACTCCCTCAGTACTGACCCTCTGACAGTGCAGCACTCCCTCAGTACTGACCCTCTGACAGTGCAGTACTCCCTCAGTACTGACCCTCTGACAGTGCAGCACTCCCTCAGTACTGACCCTCTGACAGTGCAGCACTCCCTCAGTACTGACCCTCTGACAGTGCAGCACTCCCTCAGTACTGACCCTCTGACAGTGCAGTACTCCCTCAGTACTGACCCTCTGACACTGCAGCACTCCCTCAGTACTGACCCTCTGACAGTGCGACACTCCCTCAGTACTGACCCTCTGACAGTGCAGCACTCCCTCAGTACTGACCCTCTGACAGTGCGGCACTCCCTCAGTACTGACCCTCTGACAGTGCGGCACTCCCTCAGTACTGACCCTCCGACAGTGCAGCGCTCCCTCAGTACTGACCCTCTGACAGTGCAGTAATCCCTCAGTACTGACCCTCTGACAGTGCGGCACTCCCTCAGTACTGACCCTCTGACAGTGCGGCACTCCCTCAGTACTGACCCTCCGACAGTGCAGCGCTCCCTCAGTACTGACCCTCTGACAGTGCAGTAATCCCTCAGTACTGACCCTCTGACAGTGCGGCACTCCCTCAGTACTGACCCTCTGACAGTGCAGCACTCCCTCAGTACTGACCCTCTGACAGTGCAGCACTCCCTCAGTACTGACCCTCTGACAGTGCAGTACTCCCTCAGTACTGACCCTCTGACAGTGCAGCACTCCCTCAGCACTGACCCTCTGACAGTGCGGCACTCCCTCAGTACTGACCCTCTGACAGTGTGGCACTCCCTCAGTACTGACCCTCTGACAGTGCAGCACTCCCTCAGTACTGACCCTCTGACAGTGCAGCCCTCCCTCAGTACTGACCCTCTGACAGTGCAGCACTCCCTCAGTACTGACCCTCTGACAGTGCAGTACTCCCTCAGTACTGAGCCTCTGACAGTGCGACACTCCCTCAGTACTGACCCTCTGACAGTGCGGCACTCCCTCAGTACTGACCCTCTGACAGTGCAGCGCTCCCTCAGTACTGACCCTCTGACAGTGCAGTAATCCCTCAGTACTGACCCTCTGACAGTGCGGCACTCCCTCAGTACTGACCCTTTGACAGTGCGGCACTCCCTCAGTACTGACCCTCTGACAGTGCAGCACTCCCTCAGTACTGACCCTCTAACAGTGCGGCACTCCCTCAGTACTGACCCTCTGACAGTGCAGCACTCCCTCAGTACTGACCCTCTGACAGTGCGGCACTCCCTCAGTACTGACCCTCTGACAGTGCAGCACTCCCTCAGTACAGACCCTCTGACAATGCAGCGCTCCCTCAGTACTGACCCTCTGACAGTGCAGCACTCCCTCAGTACTGACCCTCTGACAGTGCAGCACTCCCTCAGTACTGACCCTCTGACAGTGCAGCACTCCCTCAGTACTGACCCTCTGACAGTGCGGCACTGCCTCAGTACTGACCCTCTGACAGTGCAGCATTCCTGCCAGGCTAACTTTAAAAGGACGTTCAGAACCTGTGGTAATTCTCACATACTCTGTGTCTAAGGCCACAGACACCCCCACAAAGTTTCACAGGCTCCATGCACTCAGAAGCGGGACAGTGGGCAGCAGTCACTGACCTGGCAAGGTCCTTCCCCCGTTTCAGCGTGATGGTCTCAGCTCCCAGCTGGGGGTGTAATATGTTTATCACGTTATTGTTCCACAGAAACTTCACTTTAGTAATTTCGCCAACGTCCAGTTCTGCATCAATCAGAGCCCAGTATGTTCTGCCAGGGCGGAGCTTTGACCTGTCAGAAGGAAAAACATCTCGTGATCAGTTCCCTGCAAGAAACGCTGCTGAGAGTTCACTGTGTGATCCAGTGAATAGATCATCAGCTCACTGTGTGATCCAGTGAATATTCCATCAGCTCACTGTGTGATCCAGTGAATAGTCCATCAGCTCACTGTGTGATCCAGTGAATAGATCATCAGCTCACTGTGTGATCCAGTGAATAGATCATCAGCTCACTGTGTGATCCAGTGAATAGTCCATCAGCTCACTGTGTGATCCAGTGAATAGATCATCAGCTCACTGTGTGATCCAGTGAATAGATCATCAGCTCACTGTGTGATCCAGTGAATAGTCCATCAGCTCACTGTGTGATCCAGTGAATAGATCATCAGCTCACTGTGTGATCCAGTGAATAGATCATCAGCTCACTGTGTGATCCAGTGAATAGTCCATCAGCTCACGGTGTCATCCAGTGAATAGATCATCAGCTCACTGTGTGATCCAGTGAATAGTCCATCAGCTCACTGTGTGATCCAGTGAATAGTCCATCAGCTCACTGTGTGATCCAGTGAATAGATCATCAGCTCACTGTGTGATCCAGTGAATAGTCCATCAGCCCACTGTGTGATCCAGTGAATAGTCCATCAGCTCACTGTGTGATCCAGTGAATAGATCATCAGCTCACTGTGTGATCCAGTGAATAGTCCATCAGCTCACTGTGTGATCCAGTGAATAGTCCATCAGCTCACTGTGTGATCCAGTGAATAGATCATCAGCTCACTGTGTGATCCAGTGAATAGATAATCAGCTCACTGTGTGATCCAGTGAATAGTCCATCAGCTCACTGTGTGATCCAGTGAATAGATAATCAGCTCACTGTGTGATCCAGTGAATAGTCCATCAGCTCACTGTGTGATCCAGTGAATAGATAATCAGCTCACTGTGTGATCCAGTGAATAGTCCATCAGCTCACTGTGTGATCCAGTGAATAGTCCATCAGCTCACTGTGTGATCCAGTGAATAGATCATCAGCTCACTGTGTGATCCAGTGAATAGTCCATCAGCTCACTGTGTGATCCAGTGAACAGTCCACCAGCTCACTGTGTGATCCAGTGAATAGATCATCAGCTCACTGTGTGATCCAGTGAATAGTCCATCAGCTCACTGTGTGATCCAGTGAATAGATCATCAGCTCACTGTGTGATCCAGTGAATATTCCATCAGCTCACTGTGTGATCCAGTGAATAGATCATCAGCTCACTGTGTGATCCAGTGAATACATCATCAACTCACTGTGTGATCCAGTGAATAGTCCATCAGCTCACTGTGTGATCCAGTGAACAGTCCATCAGCTCACTGTGTGATCCAGTGAACAGATCATCAGCTCACTGTGTGATCCAGTGAATAGATCATGAGCTCACTATGTGATCCAGTGAACAGTCCATCAGCTCACTGTGTGATCCAGTGAATAGTCCATCAGCTCACTGTGTGATCCAGTGAACAGTCCATCAGCTCACTGTGTGATCCAGTGAACAGATCATCAGCTCACTGTGTGATCCAGTGAATAGATAATCAGCTCACTATGTGATCCAGTGAACAGTCCATCAGCTCACTGTGTGATCCAGTGAATAGTCCATCAGCTCACTGTGTGATCCAGTGAATAGATAATCAGCTCACTGTGTGATCCAGTGAATAGACCATCAGCTCACTGTGTGATCCAGTGAACAGTCCATCAGCTCACTGTGTGATCCAGTGAATAGATCATCAGATCACTGTGTGATCCAGTGAATAGATCATCAGCTCACTGTGTGATCCAGTGAATAGTCCATCAGCTCACTGTGTGATCCAGTGAATAGTCCATCAGCTCACTGTGTGATCCAGTGAATAGATCATCAGCTCACTGTGTGATCCAGTGAATAGTCCATCAGCTCACTGTGTGATCCAGTGAATAGATCATCAGCTCACGGTGTGATCCAGTGAATAGATCATCAGCTCACTGTGTGACCCAGTGAACAGTCCATCAGCTCACTGTGTGATCCAGTGAATAGATCATCAGCTCACTGTGTGATCCAGTGAACAGTCCATCAGCTCACTGAGTGATCCAGTGAATAGTCCATCAGCTCACTGTGTGATCCAATGAATAGATAATCAGCTCACTGTGTGATCCAGTGAATAGTCCATCAGCTCACTGTGTGATCCAGTGAATAGTCCATCAGCTCACTGTGTGAACCAGTGAATAGATCATCAGCTCACTGTGTGATCCAGTGAATAGTCCATCAGCTCACTGTGTGATCCAGTGAATAGTCCATCAGCTCACTGTGTGATCCAGTGAATAGATCATCAGCTCACTGTGTGATCCAGTGAATAGATCATCAGCTCACTGTGTGATCCAGTGAATAGATCATCAGCTCACTGTGTGATCCAGTGAACAGTCCATCAGCTCACTGTGTGATCCAGTGAACAGTCCATCAGCTCACTGTGTGATCCAGTGAACAGTCCATCAGCTCACTGTGTGATCCAGTGAATAGATCATCAGCTCACTGTGTGATCCAGTGAATACATCATCAACTCACTGTGTGATCCAGTGAATAGTCCATCAGCTCACTGTGTGATCCAGTGAATAGTCCATCAGCTCACTGTGTGATCCAGTGAATAGTCCATCAGCTCACTGTGTGATCCAGTGAATAGTCCATCAGCTCACTGTGTGATCCAGTGAATAGTCCATCAGCTCACTGTGTGATCCAGTGAATAGATCATCAGCTCACTGTGTGATCCAGTGAATAGTCCATCAGCTCACTGTGTGATCCAGTGAATAGATCATCAGCTCACTGTGTGATCCAGTGAATAGTCCATCGGCTCACTGTGTGATCCAGTGAACAGTCCATCAGCTCACTGTGTGATCCAGTGAATAGATAATCAGCTCACTGTGTGATCCAGTGAATAGTCCATCAGCTCACTGTGTGATCCAGTGAATAGATCATCAGCTCACTGTGTGATCCAGTGAATAGATCATCAGCTCACTGTGTGATCCAGTGAATAGCCCATCAGCTCACTGTGTGATCCAGTGAATAGATCATCAGCTCACTATGTGATCCAGTGAACAGTCCATCAGCTCACTGTGTGATCCAGTGAATAGTCCATCAGCTCACTGTGTGATCCAGTGAATAGATAATCAGCTCACTGTGTGATCCAGTGAATAGACCATCAGCTCACTGTGTGATCCAGTGAACAGTCCATCAGCTCACTGTGTGATCCAGTGAATAGATCATCAGCTCACTGTGTGATCCAGTGAATAGATCATCAGCTCACTGTGTGATCCAGTGAATAGTCCATCAGCTCACTGTGTGATCCAGTGAATAGTCCATCAGCTCACTGTGTGATCCAGTGAATAGATAATCAGCTCACTGTGTGATCCAGTGAATAGACCATCAGCTCACTGTGTGATCCAGTGAACAGTCCATCAGCTCACTGTGTGATCCAGTGAATAGATCATCAGCTCACTGTGTGATCCAGTGAATAGTCCATCAGCTCACTGTGTGATCCAGTGAATAGATCATCAGCTCACTGTGTGATCCAGTGAATAGTCCATCAGCTCACTGTGTGATCCAGTGAATAGTCCATCAGCTCACTGTGTGATCCAGTGAATAGATCATCAGCTCACTGTGTGATCCAGTGAATAGTCCATCAGCTCACTGTGTGATCCAGTGAATAGATCATCAGCTCACTGTGTGATCCAGTGAATAGATCATCAACTCACTGTGTGATCCAGTGAATAGTCCATCAGCTCACTGTGTGATCCAGTGAATAGTCCATCAGCTCACTGTGTGATCCAGTGAATAGATCATCAGCTCACTGTGTGATCCAGTGAATACATCATCAACTCACTGTGTGATCCAGTGAATAGATCATCAGCTCACTGTGTGATCCAGTGAACAGTCCATCAGCTCACTGTGTGATCCAATGAATAGATAATCAGCTCACTGTGTGATCCAGTGAATAGTCCATCAGCTCACTGTGTGATCCAGTGAATAGATCATCAGCTCACTGTGTGATCCAGTGAATACATCATCAACTCACTGTGTGATCCAGTGATTAGTCCATCAGCTCACTGTGTGATCCAGTGAATAGTCCATCAGCTCACTGTGTGATCCAGTGAATAGTCCATCAGCTCACTGTGTGATCCAGTGAATAGTCCATCAGCTCACTGTGTGATCCAGTGAATAGATCACCAGCTCACTGTGTGATCCAGTGAACATTCCATCAGCTCACTGTGTGATCCAATGAATAGATCATCAGCTCACTGTGTGATCCAGTGAATAGATCATCAGTTCACTGTGTGATCCAGTGAATAGATCATCAGCTCACTGTGTGATCCAGTGAATAGTCCATCAGCTCACTGTGTGACCCAGTGAATAGTCCATCAGCTCACTGTGTGATCCAGTGAATAGATCATCAGCTCACTGTGTGATCCAGTGAATAGATCATCAGCTCACGGTGTGATCCAGTGAATAGATCATCAGCTCACTGTGTGACCCAGTGAACAGTCCATCAGCTCACTGTGTGATCCAGTGAACAGATCATCAGCTCACTGTGTGATCCAGTGAACAGTCCATCAGCTCACTGTGTGATCCAGTGAATAGTCCATCAGCTCACTGTGTGATCCAATGAATAGATAATCAGCTCACTGTGTGATCCAGTGAATAGTCCATCAGCTCACTGTGTGATCCAGTGAATAGTCCATCAGCTCACTGTGTGAACCAGTGAATAGATCATCAGCTCACTGTGTGATCCAGTGAATAGTCCATCAGCTCACTGTGTGATCCAGTGAATAGTCCATCAGCTCACTGTGTGATCCAGTGAATAGATCATCAGCTCACTGTGTGATCCAGTGAATAGATCATCAGCACACTGTGTGATCCAGTGAATAGATCATCAGCTCACTGTGTGATCCAGTGAACAGTCCATCAGCTCACTGTGTGATCCAGTGAACAGTCCATCAGCTCACTGTGTGATCCAGTGAATAGATCATCAGCTCACTGTGTGATCCAGTGAATACATCATCAACTCACTGTGTGATCCAGTGAATAGTCCATCAGCTCACTGTGTGATCCAGTGAATAGTCCATCAGCTCACTGTGTGATCCAGTGAATAGTCCATCAGCTCATTGTGTGATCCAGTGAATAGATCATCAGCTCACTGTGTGATCCAGTGAATAGTCCATCAGCTCACTGTGTGATCCAGTGAATAGTCCATCAGCTCACTGTGTGATCCAGTGAATAGTCCATCAGCTCACTGTGTGATCCAGTGAATAGATCATCAGCTCACTGTGTGATCCAGTGAATAGTCCATCAGCTCACTGTGTGATCCAGTGAATAGATCATCAGCTCACTGTGTGATCCAGTGAATAGTCCATCGGCTCACTGTGTGATCCAGTGAACAGTCCATCAGCTCACTGTGTGATCCAGTGAATAGATAATCAGCTCACTGTGTGATCCAGTGAATAGTCCATCAGCTCACTGTGTGATTAAGTGAATAGATCATCAGCTCACTGTGTGATCCAGTGAATAGATCATCAGCTCACTGTGTGATCCAGTGAATAGCCCATCAGCTCACTGTGTGATCCAGTGAATAGATCATCAGCTCACTGTGTGATCCAGTGAATAGTCCATCAGCTCACTGTGTCATCCAGTGAACAGATCATCAGCTCACTGTGTGATCCAGTGAATAGATCATCAGCTCACTGTGTGATCCAGTGAACAGTCCATCAGCTCACTGCGTGATCCAGTGAATAGATCATCAGCTCACTGTGTGATCCAGTGAATAGTCCATCAGCTCACTGTGTGATCCAGTGAACAGATCATCAGCTCACTGTGTGATCCAGTGAATAGATCATCAGCTCACTGTGTGATCCAGTGAATAGATCATCAACTCACTGTGTGATCCAGTGAATAGTCCATCAGCTCACTGTGTGATCCAGTGAATAGTCCATCAGCTCACTGTGTGATCCAGTGAATAGTCCATCAGCTCACTGTGTGATCCAGTGAATAGATCATCAGCTCACTGTGTGATCCAGTGAATAGATCATCAACTCACTGTGTGATCCAGTGAATAGTCCATCAGCTCACTGTGTGATCCAGTGAATAGTCCATCAGCTCACTGTGTGATCCAGTGAATAGATCATCAGCTCACTGTGTGATCCAGTGAATAGATCATCAGCTCACTGTGTGATCCAGTGAATAGATCATCAGCTCACTGTGTGATCCAGTGAATAGTCCATCGGCTCACTGTGTGATCCAGTGAATAGATAATCAGCTCACTGTGTGATCCAGTGAATAGATCATCAGCTCACTGTGTGATCCAGTGATTAGATCATCGGCTCACTGTGTGATCCAGTGAATAGATCATCAGCTCACTGTGTGATCCAGTGAATAGATCATCAGCTCACTGTGTGATCCAGTGAATAGTCCATCGGCTCACTGTGTGATCCAGTGAATAGATAATCAGCTCACTGTGTGATCCAGTGAATAGATCATCAGCTCACTGTGTGATCCAGTGAATAGTCCATCGGCTCACTGTGTGATCCAATGAATAGATCATCAGCTCACTGTGTGATCCAGTGAATAGATCATCAGCTCACTGTGTGATCCAGTGAATAGATCATCAGCTCACTGTGTGATCCAATGAATAGATCATCAGCTCACTGTGTGATCCAGTGAATAGATCATCAGCTCACTGTGTGATCCAGTGAATAGATCATCAGCTCACTGTGTGATCCAGTGAATAGTCCATCGGCTCACTGTGTGATCCAGTGAATAGATCATCAGCTCACTGTGTGATCCAGTGAATAGTTCATCAACTCATTGTGTGATCCAGTGAATAGATAATCAGCTCACTGTGTGATCCAGTGAATAGTCCATCGGCTCATTGTGTGATCCAGTGAATAGATCATCAGCTCACTGTGTGATCCAGTGAATAGATAATCAGCTCACTGTGTGATCCAGTGAATAGTCCATCAGCTCACTGTGTGATCCAGTGAATAGTTCATCAGCTCACTGTGTGATCCAGTGAATAGTCCATCAGCTCACTGTGTGATCCAGTGAATAGTCCATCAGCTCACTGTGTGATCCAGTGAATAGATCAGCAGCTCACTGTGTGATCCAGTGAATACATCATCAACTCACTGTGTGATCCAGTGAATAGATAATCAGCTCACTGTGTGATCCAGTGAATAGTCCATCAGCTCACTGTGTGATCCAGTGAATACTCAATCAGCTCACTGTGTGATCCAGTGGACAGTGTCAGCTCCCTGTGTGATCCCGTGAGCAATTTAACCCCTCCGCCACGAGGCTGAACGAGTCATTCACACCCCTTCCCGCTGCATTGGCGTTGGTCAAAACACAGTTTTAAATATTTTAATCAATGGGGAGCATACTTAATGAAGATAATGCAGTATTATACTGAAGTGTTCTGGTATTTAATGACGAGAGTTTAACAGAGCTAATATTTTGATGAAGATATACATGGAATGATATTTTGCATGAAGGTGTATAATATTCACTTACTTGGTAATTTGATGCTGTCGAGTGTTCCCCTTCGTTCCATAAACAGCAACATTCAGGATTCCAGAAAGAGGGTGAGAGCCAGAGAGTGTCACAGACACATTGTAACGCCAGACTAACAGTGAAGACAGGAGAGAAAGGATCAGTCGCACTGTCACCAAAATCAATGTGGCAGAGTTTAGACACTGAGCTCTGGGTCTGCCCGACAGACTCACTGTGAGGTCAGAGGGTGTGAGATTTGAGGGAGTGAGTGAGGTTTGAGGGAGTGAGTGAGGTTTGAGGGAGTGAGTGAGGTTTGAGGGAGTGAGTGAGGTTTGAGGGAGTGAGTGAGGTTTGAGGGAGTGAGTGAGGTTTGAGGGAGTGAGTGAGGTTTGAGGGAGTGACTGAGGTTTGAGGGAGTGAGTGAGGTTTGAGGGAGTGAGTGAGGTTTCAGGGAGTGAGTGAGGTTTGAGGGAATGAGTGAGGTTGAGGGAGTGAGTATGAGGTTTGAGGGGGTGAGTGAGGTTTGAGGGTGAGTGAGATTTAAGGGAGTGAGTGAGGTTTGAGGGAGTGAGTGAGAGGTTTGAGGGAGTGAGTGAGGTTTGAGGGAGTGAGTGTGAGGTTTGAGGGTGTGTGAGGTTTGAGTGAGTGAGGCTTGCGTGAGTGAGTGTGAGGTTTGAGGGAGTGAGTGAGGTTTGAGTGAGTGAGGTTTGAGGGAGTGAGTGAGGTTTGAGTGAGTGTGAGGTTTGAGGGAGTGAATGTGAGGTTTAAGGGAGTGAGTGTAAGGTTCAAGGGAGTGAGTGTGAGGTTTGAGGGAGTGAGTGAGTTTGAGGGAATGAGTTTGAGGGAGTGAGTGAGGTTTGAGGGAATGAGTGAGGTTTGAGGGAGTGAGTAAGGTTTGAGGGAGTGAGTGTGAGGTTTGAGGGTGTGAGTGTGAGGTTTAAGGGAGTGAATGTGTGGTTTGAGGGAGTGAGTGAGGTTTCAGTGAGTGAGTGTGAGGTTTGAGGGTGTGAGTGTGAGGTTTAAGACAGTGAGTTGTTTGAGGGAGTGAGTGAGGTTTGAGGGAGTGAGTTTGAGGGAATGAGTGAGGTTTGAGGGAGTGAGTTAGGTTTGAGGGAGTGAGTGAGGTTTGAGGGAGTGAGTGAGGTTTGTGGGAGTGAGTGAGGTTTGAGGGAGTGAGTGAGGTTTGAGGGAGTGAGTGAGGTTTGAGGGAGTGAGTGAGGTTTGAGGGAGTGAGTGAGGTTTGAGGGAGTGAGTGAGGTTTTAGGGAGTGAGTGAGGTTTGAGGGAGTGAGTGAGGTTCGAGTGAGTGAGTGAGGTTTGAGGGAGTGAGTGAGGTTTGAGGGAGTGAGTGAGGTTTGTGGGAGTGAGTGTGAGGTTTGAGGGAGTGAGTGAGGTTTGTGGGAGTGAGTGAGGTTTGAGGGACTGAGTGAGGTTTGAGGGAGTGAGTGAGGTTTGAGGGAGTGAGTGAGGTTTGAGGGGGTGAGTGAGGTTTGAGGGTAAGTGAGATTTAAGGGAGCGAATGAGGTTTGAGTGAGTGTGAGGTTTGAGGGAGTGAGTGTGAGGTTTAAGGGTGTGAGTGTGAGGTTTGAGGGAGTGAGTGAGGTTTGAGGGAGTTAGTGAGTTTGAGGGAATGAGTTTTAGGGAGTGAGTGAGGATTGAGGGAGTGAGTTAGGTTTGAGGGAGTGAGTGAGGTTTGAGGAAGTGAGTGAGGTTTGAGGGAGTGAGTGAGGTTTGAGGGAGTGAGTGAGGTTTGAGGGTGTGAGTGTGAGGTTTAAGGGTGTGAGTGTGAGGTTTGAGGGAGTGAGTGAGGTTTGAGGGAGTGAGTGAGTTTGAGGGAATGAGTTTTAGGGAGTGAGTGAGGTTTGAGGGCGTGAGTTAGGTTTGAGGGAGTTTGTGAGGTTTGAGGAAGTGAGTGTGAGGTTTGAGGGAGCGAGTGAGGTTTGAGGGAGTGAGTGAGGTATGAGTGAGTGAGTGTGAGGTTTGAGGGAGTGAGTGAGGTTTCAGGGAGTGAGTTTGAGCGAATGAGTGAGGTTTGAGGGAGTGAGTTAGGTTTGAGGGAGTGAGTGAGGTTTGAGGAAGTGTGAGGTTTGAGGGAGTGAGTGAGGTTTGAGGGAGTGAGTGAGGTTTGAGGGAGTGAGTGAGGTTTGAGGGAGTGAGTGAGGTTTGAGGGAGTGAGTGAGGTTTGAGGGAGTGAGTCAGGTTTGAGGGAGTGAGAGGTTTGTGGGAGTGAGTGAGGTTTGAGGGAGTGAGTGAGGTTTGAGGGAGTGAGTGAGGTTTGAGGGAGTGAGTGAGGTTCGAGGGAGTGAGTGAGGTTTGAGGGAGTCTGTGAGGTTTGAGGGAGTGAGTGAGGTTTGAGGGAGTGAGTATGGTTTGAGAGAGTGAATGAAGTTTGAGGGAGAGAGTGAGGTTTGTGGGAGTGAGTGAGGTTTCAGGGAGTGAGTGAGGTTTGAGAGAGTGAGTGAGGTTTGAGGGAGAGAGTGAGGCTTGAGGGAGTGAGTGTGAGGTTTGAGGGAGTGAGTGAGGTTTGAGGGAGTGAGTGAGGTTTGAGGGAGTGAGTGAGGTTCGAGGGAGTGAGTGACGTTCGAGGGAGTGTGTGAGGTTCAAGGGAGTGAGTGAGGTTTGAGGGAGAGTAAGTGAGGTTTGTGGGAGTGAGTGAGGTTTCAGGGAGTGAGTGAGGTTTGAGAGAGTGAGTGAGGTTTTGAGGGAGTGAGTGTGAGGTTTCAGGGAGTGAGTGAGGTTTGAGGGAATGAGTGAGGTTGAGGGAGTGAGTATGAGGTTTGAGGGGGTGAGTGAGGTTTGAGGGTGAGTGAGATTTAAGGGAGTGAGTGAGGTTTGAGGGAGTGAGTGAGAGGTTTGAGGGAGTGAGTGAGGTTTGAGGGAGTGAGTGTGAGGTTTGAGGGTGTGTGAGGTTTGAGTGAGTGAAGCTTGCGTGAGTGAGTGTGAGGTTTGAGGTAGTGAGTGAGGTTTGAGTGAGTGAGGTTTGAGGGAGTGAGTGAGGTTTGAGTGAGTGTGAGGTTTGAGGGAGTGAATGTGAGGTTTAAGGGAGTGAGTGTAAGGTTCAAGGGAGTGAGTGTGAGGTTTGAGGGAGTGAGTGAGTTTGAGGGAATGAGTTTGAGGGAGTGAGTGAGGTTTGAGGGAGTGAGTGAGGTTTGAGGGAGTGAGTAAGGTTTGAGGGAGTGAGTGTGAGGTTTGAGGGTGTGAGTGTGAGGTTTAAGGCAGTGAGTTGTTTGAGGGAGTGAGTGAGGTTTGAGGGAGTGAGTTTGAGGGAATGAGTGAGGTTTGAGGGAGTGAGTTAGGTTTGAGGGAGTGAGTGAGGTTTGAGGGAGTGAGTGAGGTTTGTGGGAGTGAGTGAGGTTTGAGGGAGTGAGTGAGGTTTGAGGGAGTGAGTGAGGATTGAGGGAGTGAGTGAGGTTCGAGGGAGTGAGTGAGGTTTGAGGGAGTGAGTGAGGTTTGAGGAGGTGAGTGAGGTTTGAGGGAGTGAGTGAGGTTTGAGGGAGTGAGTGAGGTTCGAGGGAGTGAGTGAGGTTTGAGGGAGTGAGTGAGGTTTGAGGGAGTGAGTGAGGTTTGTGGGAGTGAGTGTGAGGTTTGAGGGAGTGAGTGAGGTTTGAGGGAGTGAGTGAGGTTTGAGGGACTGAGTGAGGTTTGAGGGAGTGAGTGAGGTTTGAGGGAGTGAGTGAGGTTTGAGGGGGTGAGTGAGGTTTGAGGGTCAGTGAGATTTAAGGGAGCGAATGAGGTTTGAGTGAGTGTGAGGTTTGAGGGAGTGAGTGTGAGGTTTAAGGGTGTGAGTGTGAGGTTTGAGGGAGTGAGTGAGGTTTGAGGGAGTTAGTGAGTTTGAGGGAATGAGTTTTAGGGAGTGAGTGAGGATTGAGGGAGTGAGTTAGGTTTGAGGGAGTGAGTGAGGTTTGAGGAAGTGAGTGAGGTTTGAGGGAGTGAGTGAGGTTTGAGGGAGTGAGTGAGGTTTGAGGGTGTGAGTGTGAGCTTTAAGGGTGTGAGTGTGAGGTTTGAGGGAGTGAGTGAGGTTTGAGGGAGTGAGTGAGTTTGAGGGAATGAGTTTTAGGGAGTGAGTGAGGTTTGAGGGCGTGAGTTAGGTTTGAGGGAGTTTGTGAGGTTTGAGGAAGTGAGTGTGAGGTTTGAGGGAGTGAGTGAGGTATGAGTGAGTGAGTGTGAGGTTTGAGGGAGTGAGTGAGGTTTCAGGGAGTGAGTTTGAGCGAATGAGTGAGGTTTGAGGGAGTGAGTTAGGTTTGAGGGAGTGAGTGAGGTTTGAGGGAGTGTGAGGTTTGAGGGAGTGAGTGAGGTTTGAGGGAGTGAGTGAGGTTTGAGGGAGTGAGTGAGGTTTGAGGGAGTGAGTGAGGTTTGAGGGAGTGAGTGAGGTTCAAGGGAGTGTCTGAGGTTCGAGGGAGTGAATTAGGTTTGAGGGAGTGAGTGAGGTTTGAGGGAGTGAGTGAGGTTTGAGGGAGTGAGTGAGGTTTGAGGGAGTGAGAGGTTTGTGGGAGTGAGTGAGGTTTGAGGGAGTGAGTGAGGTTTGAGGGAGTGAGTGAGGTTTGAGGGAGTGAGAGAGGTTCGAGGGAGTGAGTGAGGTTTGAGGGAGTCTGTGAGGTTTGAGGGAGTGAGTGAGGTTTGAGGGAGTGAGTGTGGTTTGAGAGAGTGAGTGAAGTTTGAGGGAGAGAGTGAGGTTTGTGGGAGTGAGTGAGGTTTGAGGGAGTGTGTGAGGTTTGAGGGAGTGAGTGAGGTTTGAGGGCGTGAGTGAGGTTTGAGGAAGTGAGTGAGGTTTGAGGGAGTGAGTGAGGTTTGAGGGAGTGAGTGAGGTTTGAGGGTGTGAGTGTGAGGTTTAAGGGTGTGAGTGTGAGGTTTGAGGGAGTGAGTGAGGTTTGAGGGAGTGAGTGAGTTTGAGGGAATGAGTTTTAGGGAGTGAGTGAGGTTTGAGGGTGTGAGTTAGGTTTGAGGGAGTGAGTGAGGTATGAGTGAGTGAGTGTGAGGTTTGAGGGAGTGAGTGAGGTTTCAGGGAGTGAGTTTGAGCGAATGAGTGAGGTTTGAGGGAGTGAGTTAGGTTTGAGGGAGTGAGTGAGGTTTGAGGGAGTGTGAGGTTTGAGGGAGTGAGTGAGGTTTGAGGGAGTGAGTGAGGTTTGAGGGAGTGAGTGAGGTTTGAGGGAGTGAGTGAGGTTCAAGGGAGTGTCTGAGGTTTGAGGGAGTGAATTAGGTTTGAGGGAGTGAGTGAGGTTTGAGGGAGTGAGTGAGGTTTGAGGGAGTGAGTGAGGTTTGAGGGAGTGAGAGGTTTGTGGGAGTGAGTGAGGTTTGAGGGAGTGAGTGAGGTTTGAGGGAGTGAGTGAGGTTTGAGGGAGTGAGTGAGGTTCGATGGAGTGAGTGAGGTTTGAGGGAGTCTGTGAGGTTTGAGGGAGTGAGTGAGGTTTGAGGGAGTGAGTGTGGTTTGAGAGAGTGAGTGAAGTTTGAGGGAGAGAGTGAGGTTTGTGGGAGTGAGTGAGGTTTGAGGGAGTGAGTGAGGTTTGAGAGAGTGAGTGAGGTTTGAGGGAGAGAGTGAGGCTTGAGGGAGTGAGTGTGAGGTTTGAGGGAGTGAGTGAGGTTTGAGGGAGTGAGTGAGGTTTGAGGGAGTGAGTGAGGTTTGAGGAAGTGAGTGAGGTTTGAGGGAGTGAGTGAGGTTTGAGGGAGTGAGTGAGGTTTGAGGGTGTGAGTGTGAGGTTTAAGGGTGTGAGTGTGAGGTTTGAGGGAGTGAGTGAGGTTTGAGGGAGTGAGTGAGTTTGAGGGAATGAGTTTTAGGGAGTGAGTGAGGTTTGAGGGCGTGAGTTAGGTCTGAGGGAGTTTGTGATGTTTGAGGAAGTGAGTGTGAGATTTGAGGGAGCGAGTGAGGTTTGAGGGAGTGAGTGAGGTATGAGTGAGTGAGTGTGAGGTTTGAGGGAGTGAGTGAGGTTTCAGGGAGTGAGTTTGAGCGAATGAGTGAGGTTTGAGGGAGTGAGTTAGGTTTGAGGGAGTGAGTGAGGTTTGAGGGAGTGTGTGGTTTGAGGGAGTGAGTGAGGTTTGAGGGAGTGAGTGAGGTTTGAGGGAGTGAGTGAGGTTTGAGGGAGTGAGTGAGGTTTGAGGGAGTGAGTGAGGTTCAAGGGAGTGTCTGAGGTTCGAGGGAGTGAATTAGGTTTGAGGGAGTGAGTGAGGTTTGAGGGAGTGAGTGAGGTTTGAGGGAGTGAGTGAGGTTTGAGGGAGTGAGAGGTTTGTGGGAGTGAGTGAGGTTTGAGGGAGTGAGTGAGGTTTGAGGGAGTGAGTGAGGTTTGAGGGAGTGAGTGAGGTTCGAGGGAGTGAGTGAGGTTTGAGGGAGTCTGTGAGGTTTGAGGCAGTGAGTGAGGTTTGAGGGAGTGAGTGAGGTTTGAGGGAGTGAGTGAGTGAGGTTTGAGGGAGTGAGTGAGGTTTGAGGGAGAGAGTGAGGCTTGAGGGAGTGAGTGTGAGGTTTGAGGGAGTGAGTGAGGTTTGAGGGAGTGAGTGAGGTTTGAGGGAGTGAGTGAGGTTCGAGGGAGTGAGTGACGTTCGAGGGAGTGTGTGAGGTTCGAGGGAGTGAGTAAGGATTGAGGGAGTGAGTGAGGTTTGAGGGAGTGAGTGAGGTTTGAGGGTGTGAGAGGTTTGAGGGAGTGAGTGAGGTTTGAGGGAGTGAGTGAGGTTTGAGGGAGTGAGTGAGGTTTGAGGGAGTGAGTGAGTGAGGTTTGAGGGAATGTGTGAGGTTTGAGGGAGTGAATGAGGATTGAGGGAGTGAGTGAGGTTTGGGGGAGTGAGTGAGGTTTGGGGGAGTGAGTGAGGTTTGAGGGATTTAGTGAGGTTTGAGGGAGTGAGTGAGGTTTGAGGGAGTGAGTGAGTTTTGAGGGAGTGAGTGAGGTTCGAGGGAGTGAGTGAGGTTTGAGGGAGTGAGTGTGGTTCGAGGGAGTGAGTGAGGTTCGAGGGAGTGAGTGAGGTTTGAGGGAATGAGTGAAGTTTGAGGGAGTGAGTGAGGTTTGAGGGAGTGAGTGAGGTTTGAGGGTGTGAGTGAGGTTCGAGGGAGTGAGTGAGGTTTGAGGGAGTGAGTGAGGTTTGAGGGAGTGAGTGAGGTTTGAGGGAGTGAGTGAGGTTCGAGGGAGTGAGTGAGGTTTGAGGTTTGAGGGAGCGAGTGAGGTTCGAGGGAGTGAGTGAGTTTCGAGGGAGTGAGTGAGGTTCGAGGGAGTGAGTGAGGTTTGAGGGAGTGAGTGAGGTTTGAGGGAGTGAGTGAGGTTTGGCGGAGTCAGTGAGGTTTGACGGAGTCAGTGAGGTTTGAGGGAGTGAGTGAGGTTTGAGGTAGTGAGTGTGGTTTGAGGGAGTGAGTGAGGTTTGAGGGAGTGAGTGAGGTTTGAGGGAGTGAGTGAGGTTTGAGGGAGTGAGTGAGGTTTCAGGGAGTGAGTGAGGTCTGAGGGAGTGAGTGAGGTTTGAGGGAATGTGTGAGGTTTGAGGGAGTCAGTGAGGTTTGAGGGAGTGAGTGAGGTTTGAGGGAGTGAGTGAGGTTTGAGGGAGTGAGTGAGGTTTGAGGGAATGTGTGAGGTTTGAGGGAGACAGTGAGGTTTGAGGGAGTGAGTGAGGTTTGAGGGAGTGTGTGAGGTTTGAGGGAGTGAGTGAGGTTTGAGGGAGTGAGTGAGGTTTGAGGGAGTGAGTGAGGTTTGAGGGAATGAGTGAGGTTTGAGGGAGTGAGTGAGGTTTGAGGGAGTGAGTGAGGTTTGAGGGAGTGAGTGAGGTTTGAGGGAATGTGTGAGGTTTGAGGGAGTCAGTGAGGTTTGAGGGAGTCAATGAGGTTTGAGGGAGTGAGTGAGGTTTGAGGGAGTGAGTGAGGTTTGAGGGAGTGTGTGAGGTTTGAGGGAGTGAATGAGGTTTGAGGGAGTGAGTGAGGTTTGAGGGAGTGAGTGAGGTTTGAGGGAGTGAGTGAGGTTTGAGGGAGTGAGTGAGGTTTGAGGGAGTGAGTGAGGTTTGAGGGAGTGAGTGAGGTTTGAGGGAGTGAGTGAGGTTTGGCGGAGTCAGTGAGGTTTGAGGGAGTGAGTGAGGTTCGAGGGAGTGAGTGAGGTTCGAGGGAGTGAGTGAGGTTTGAGGGAATGAGTGAGGTTTGAGGGAGTGAGTGAGGTTTGAGGGAGTGAGTGAGGTTCGAGGGAGTGAGGCTTGAGGGAGTGAGTGAGGTTTGAGGGAGTGAGTGAGGTTTGAGGGAGTGAGTGAGGTTTGAGGTAGTGAGTATGATTTGAGGGAGTGAGTGAGGTTTGAGGGAGTGAGTGAGGTTTGAGGGAGTGAGTGAGGTTTGAGGGAGTGAGTGAGGTTTGAGGGAGTGAGTGAGGTTTGGCGGAGTCAGTGAGGTTTGAGGGAGTCAGTGAGGTTTGAGGGAGTGAGTGAGGTTTGAGGTAGTGATTGTGGTTTGAGGGAGTGAGTGAGGTTTGAGGGAGTCAGTGAGGTTTGAGGGAGTGAGTGAGGTTTGAGCGAGTGAGTGAGGTTTGAGGGAGTGAGTGAGGTTTGAGGGAATGTGTGAGGTTTGAGGGAGTCAGTGAGGTTTGAGGGAGTGAGTGAGGTTTGAGGGAGTGAGTGAGGTTTGAGGGAGTGAGTGAGGTTTGAGGGAGAGAGTGAGGTTTGAGGGAATGAGTGAGGTTTGAGGGAGTGAGTGAGGTTTGAGGGAGTGAGTGAGGTTTGAGGGAGCGAGTGAGGTTTGAGGGAATGTGTGAGGTTTGAGGGAGTCAGTGAGGTTTGAGGGAGTGAGTGAGGTTTGAGGGAGTGAGTGAGGTTTGAGGGAGTGAGTGAGGTTTGAGGGAGTGAGTGAGGTTTGAGGGAGTGAGTGAGGTTTGAGGGAGTGAGTGAGGTTTGAGGAAGTGAGTGAGGTTTGAGGGAATGTGTGAGGTTTGAGGGAGTGAGTGAGGTTTGAGGGAGTGAGTGAGGTTTGAGGGAGTGAGTGAGGTTTGAGGGAATGAGTGAGGTTTGAGGGAGTGAGTGAGGTTTGAGGGAGTGAGTGAGGTTTGCGGGAGTGAGTGAGGTTTGAGGGAGTGAGTGAGGTTTGAGGGAATGAGTGAGGTTTGAGGGAGTCAGTGATGTTTGAGGGAGTGAGTGAGGTTTGAGAGAGTGAGTGAGGTTTGAGGGAGTGAGTGAGGTTTGAGGGAGTGAGTGAGGTTTGAGGGAGTGAGTGAGGTTTGAGGGAGTGAGTGAGGTTTGAGGGAATGAGTGAGGTTTGAGGGAGTGAGTGAGGTTTGAGGGAGTGAGTGAGGTTTGAGGGAGTGAGTGAGGTTTGAGGGAGTGAGTGAGGTTTGAGGGAGTGAGTGAGATTTGAGGGAGTGAGTGAGGTTTGAGGGAGTGAGTGAGGTTTGAGGGAGTCAGTGAGGTTTGAGGGAGTGAGTGAGGTTTGAGGGAGTGAGTGAGGTTCGAGGGAGTGAGTGAGGTTCGAGGGAGTGTGTGAGGTTCGAGGGAGTGAGTGAGGTTCGAGGGAGTGAGTGAGGTTCGAGGGAGTGAGTGAGGTTCGAGGGAGTGAGTGAGGTTTGAGGGAGTCAGTGAGGTTTGAGGGAGTGAGTGAGGTTTGAGGGAGTGAGTGAGTTTTGAGGGAGTGAGTGAGGTTTGAGGGAGTGAGTGAGGTTTGAGGGAGTGAGTGAGGTTTGAGGGAGTGAGTGAGGTTTGAGGGAGTGAGTGAGGTTTGAGGGAGTGAGTGCGGTTTGAGGGAGTGAGTGAGGTTTGAGGGAGTCAGTGAGGTTTGAGGGAGTCAGTGAGGTTTGAGGGAGTCAGTGAGGTTTGAGGGAGTGAGTGAGGTTTGAGGGAGTGAGTGAGGTTTGAGGGAGTGAGTGAGGTTTGAGGGAGTGAGTGAGGTTTGAGGGAGTTATTCCTCTCTCTGTGGGCCCGTTCCCTGGGCTCTCTGAGGTAAATGCCTCTTTCTCTCTCTCTCTGCAGCATCTGCTCCATCCTCTGTCCAGGAATTGGCTCAGATACACCGGCTACATCGTATTATACAATGGCAACACTGAGGAGCCATTCGGCCCCTCTAGCCTGCTGTCCCATTCAATTAGTTCATGGCTGATTTCATTTGAATTGCAACTCCACATTCCCACCAACCCTCAGAAACCTTTCACCACTTTGCTCTCAACAATCTGCCTCGTTCTGCCTTAAAAATATTCACCCAGCCCCCACTGCCTTTTGTGGAGAGAGTTCCAAAAACTTCCGTCTCAGGTGGAAAAAATGTTCCCCTGATCAGTGTCTTAAATGAGCAATCTCTTTATTTTTAATTAAACTGTGATCCTCCCACAAGAGGAAACATCCTCTGCACATCCAGCCTGCCAGCACCCCTCAGGAGCTTATATGGTTCAATCAAGTCGCCTGTCACTCTTCTAAACTCCAGTGGATACAAACCGAGCCTGTCCAAACTTTCCTCGGAAGGGAACCCACCCATTCCAGGTATTATTGTGGTAAACCTTCGCTCAACTACCTCCATCTGCAGGATTCCCGGTGGCCTGGGGGAGGGGATGGCTTCAATGGAAATTCCCATTGGCCAGCACGGGAAGAGAGAATCCTGCCCCCAGCGAATGGGGCTGCAAAGAAACAGGGGGCACGGGCGACTGAGAATCCAGTCGGTGATCTCACCAATGCTTTTATAATTGCAGGACATCCTCCTGCCTTGGCAATCAATTAGCATCACAATAAATGATACCACTCAATGAGCTTTCCTAATTCATCGCTGAACCTCCGCACATTCTTTTGTGATTCATGCACTAAGACACCCAGATCCCTCTGCATCTCCGAGCTCTGCAATCTCTCACCATTTAGATAATAAGCTTCTCTTTTATTCTTCCTGCCAAAATGGACAACTTCACATTTGTCCACATCCTCCCATTTGCCAGATTTCTGCCCAGTCACTGAACCTGCCGATGTCCCTTTGCAGCCTCCTTACGTCCTCTTCACAATTTACTTTCCGACATATCTTTGTGCCTTTAGCAAATTTAACAAAAATATTTTCAGTCCCTTCATCCAAGTCATTTCTATGAATTGTAAAAAGTTCAGGTCCCAACACCGATCCCTGTGGCACACCACACGTCGCATCCTGCCAACCAGAAAAGGGCCCATTTATGCCAATTTTAGCGAGACAATCTCCAATCCACGCCAATATGTTCCCCCACATACCGTGCCCTTTTATTTTCCACAATAACCTTTGATGTGGCACCTTATCAAATACCTTCTGAAAATCCAAGGACAGTACATCCACCGGTTCCCTGGTGATTGTAATTTTCCTGAGTTCCTCCCTTCCTTCCATTTCCTGAATTACTGCCATTTCTGGGATCTTACTTCTATCCTCTGCAGTGAAGACAGCTGTCAGCAGTTTTATGAAGGGTAAGTCATGCTTGACAAACGTGTTTGAGAGTTCTATGAGGATGTAACCAGCAAGGTGGATAATGGGGAACGTGTGGATGTGGTATATCTAGACATCCAGAAGGCGTTTGACAAGGTGCCACATAAAAGACTGATCCAGAAGATGAGCTTGCAGGGGAATAGGGGTAGAGTACTCGATCGGATTGAGGATTGGCTGGCTGACAGAAAGCAGAGGGTCGGGATAAATGGGTCTTTCTCTGGCTGGTGAACTGTAACTGGCGGGGTGCCGCAGGGGTCAGTCCTCCGACCTCAACTGTTTACAATCTATAGCAATGATCTGCAGGCAGGGACAGAGTGTAACATAGCAAAATTTGCTGATGATACTAAAATAGGTGGGAAAGCAGGCAGTGAAGAGGAGATACAGACTTTACAGATGGATATAGATGGGCTCGGAGATTGGGACATAGTTTGTCAGCTGGAGTTTAATGTGGATAAGTGTGAGGTTATCCAATTTGGCCAAAAAAATGGAAAGGCAAATTATTATCTAAATGAAAAGTGGATTCAAAATGTGCCAGGGCAGAGGGATCTGGGCAGCTTTGTTCATCAATCACTGAAAGTCGGTATGCAGCTACAGCGTGTAATTAAAAAGGCAAATGGAATGTTAGTGTTTATTACAAAGAGGATTGGATTATAAAAGTAGAGAAGTGTTGTTGCAATTGTATAGGGTGTGGGCGAGACCACATCTGGAGTATTGGGTCCAGTTTGGGTCTCCTTATTTGAGGAAGGATGTGGTGACACCGGAGGATGTTCAGAGGAGATTCACCAGATTGATTCCGGGGATGAAAGGGTTGACGTGTGAGGAGAGATTAAATAGTTTAGGTTTATACTCGCTGAGAGGGAATCTGATCGAGGTGTATAAAATATTAACAGGGATTGATTTAGTAAACGTAGACAAAATGTTCCTCCAGGGCAGCCTGGAACGAGAGGTCACAGATAGAGAGGCGGTAGATTTAGAACTGAGACGAGGAGGAACTACTTCTCGCAGAGGGTGGTGAATTTGTGGAACTCGCTGCCCCATAGTGCGGTGGAATCGAAGACATTAAATGGTTTCAAGAGGGAGATAGAGATATTTCTGATTTTTAAAGGGATTTGGCGAATAGGTGGGAGGTGGATTTGAGACCAGGAAAAGATCAGCCAGGATCTGATTGAATGGAGCAGGCCCGAGGGGCTGAATTGTCCACTTCTCCTAATTCCTGGGCGGGATTCTCCCATCTGAAGGCAGAGTGTTGACGGCATCTTAAAAACTGGAGAGTTTAATGATGGCGTCATCGGACCGCGATGTGTAGCGGTCCTCTGCCTTACAGGAGGCCAGCACGGCACGAGAGCGACCCACGCCGCTCCAGCTGCCGATGCCGGCGTCAAATAGGGGCCGTGGGTCTGTGCGAGTCCCCCCCCACCAGGCCGCCCCAGACAGGATGGTGCCGAGGTCCCGCTGGGTAAGACCAGATGTGAACGGCGCTGGTGGGACTCGGGCTTAGTTGGGCGGCCACTCAGCCCATCCCGAGCGGAGAATCGGCAGGGGGGGGGGGCGGCGTAGAGCGGCCCCCAACTGCCGCCGGCCGACTGCGCCTGCGCCAATGGTGCCGATTCTCCGCTAACCGGAGTATCGGCGGGCGGGCCGCGGGGGGGGGGGGGGGGCTCACCGGAGAATCGCCGGGCGGGCCGCGGGGGGGGGGGGGCGCTCACCGGAGAATCGCCGGGCGGGCCGCGGGGGGGGCTCACCGGAGAATCGCCGGGCGGGCCGCGGGGGGGGGGGCTCACCGGAGAATCGCCGGGCGGGCCGCGGGGGGGGGGCTCACCGGAGAATCGCCAGGCGGGCCGCGGGGGGGGGGGCTCACCGGAGAATCGCCAGGCGGGCCGCGGGGGGGGGGGCTCACCGGAGAATCGCCAGGCGGGCCGCGGGGGGGGGGCTCACCGGAGAATCGCCGGGCGGGCCGCGGGGGGGGGGCGCTCACCGGAGAATCGCCGGGCGGGCCGCGGGGGGGGGGGGGGGGCTCACCGGAGAATCGCCGGGTGGGCCGCGGGGGGGGGGGGGCTCACCGGAGAATCGGCGGGCGGGCCGCGGGGGGGGGGGCTCACCGGAGAATCGCCGGGCGGGCCGCGGGGGGGGGGCGCTCACCGGAGAATCGCCGGGCGGGCCGCGGGGGGGGGGGGGGGGCTCACCGGAGAATCGCCGGGCGGGCCGCGGGGGGGGGGCTCACCGGAGTATCGGCAGGCCGGCGTCGGGGCGGCAGTGTGCGGTTCGCGCCCAGCCCGCCGATTCTCCGACCCGGTGTGGGCTGAGAGAATCCCGCCCCCTATGTTCCAATCATTGGGCAGGATAATGTGGGAAGGTTAAGAAGCTCCTGAAGAATCAGCCTCATACTCACGTCCAAACGGACTGGCTTCTCCTGTTTTCAGGTAGAATCTCTGGTGGAGAAGCCCAGGGGCGGGTCGATATGTCCCAATGTTGTATCCCATGGTTGGACAGCCTCCCGCTGGACAAACAAAGCATTTCTCCTGGAACCAACACAAGTTGTTATTAGTCAGCAGCTTCTCAACACCAGCACAAGCCTCTCAGCTTTACTCTGACCAGTGTAGGAACCTGCAGAGGGAACAATCCCAGGGACCAACGACAAAACACCCTGAGGGTGTTTTTGAAGGAAGTTGCTGATGGCCCAGGACAGTCCAGCAGAGAGGTTCAATCTTAAACAGGCCGGCAGTCAGACACAATTTGATATCCCGCACGGGACGTCCGGGGTGGGAATCACCATCTCCACATGGCTCTGACGGAGTACGAGCCCCCCCCCCACTGAGGGGCGGGGAAACTCCATCCAACTGTGAATAAAAGTTCAGCCAGTGAGACACCGACCGAGGAGAGATCCGGGACGGATCACCAGGAAGTGTATACAACTGAATTGTAAATAAACCAAAGTTGTTTATTCTACTCGGTGTGGGCTGTCCTTATTAACCTGGCGACAAGGAGTAAAGTGGTGTGCGGTCGATGCTGTGACCTGCTCGGCTGAGCTGCCTCCCTGATGTTCTGGGCCCAGGTTGGAACCAATTGTGTTGCTGTGCCTCTGTTTGGGTGATTAGCTGCATCTGACTCCGGTGTTGAAGACTGGAACCAGTACGCAGAAAGGATCCGTTACTTCTTCCGGGCCAACAACGTCACGGAGAACGAGTTCCAGACGGCTATACTGTTGACAGCCTGAGGGGCGCACACGTTTGGAGTGATCAGGAGTCTTATATACCCGACGGCGCCGGATACTCACTCATCGACCATCGTGCGGCACTTGTGGCACAGCACACTAACCCGACCCCCGTCGGTGATCGTTCAAGAGTATCATTTTAATACAGCTGAGAGATCCCCCCCCCCCCAGTGAGTCCATCACCAAGTTCATATCACAGCTCCGGATGATAACTGGGTTTTGTAAGTATGTAACTGCTTTATTAGATATGCTCCGCGATCGATTGGTCTGTGGTATAATTAATGAGACACAGTCAAAGGCTTTTGGGTGAAACTTCCCTGAATTTTCTATTGATCTCTTTGTCCTGAGAGAGCGCAGAACGTGGAGTCCAGGAAATACAAGGGGTAGAGTTAAATGTTTTGGGGCGTCAAGGTATTCCCACAGTCCCGACCAACCACCCCAGCGACTCCGGCCTCTGGGCGAAGGGCCGGCTGTCGGGACTTGGGACGTCCCCGGACTCGGCTAAAGGAGATTCCAGCCCGTGCGTGATGTGCGGGTGCTGGTCTAGGCGTAACCGTAGGCAGTGGGTGTTCCAGAGCCTCAGGCGCCCCGGTTGAGGTAGGCGTCACCCCAGGGCCGGGCCTTGCATCTGGTTGACCCAGAAGAATCGCTGTCCTGAATTTTACTGATGCCTTGCCCGTCACAGCATCGCGTATTCGTGACAAACCAACCGCATCCTTGCAAAGCTGCAGCATCTGGGGCTACATGGTGTTCAGCAGCAACTGCTACTGCGGAGTTGAAGGTTTTCCCCTCGATGTTCTGGGAGCTGACCGTAGAAGACGGTTTTCTCCTGTGGGATACGGGGGTTGTCGTTCCAGCGAAGGGCCAGGCAAACGTGTTGAAGGACCTTCACAAGGGGCATTCTGGAGAGTCCAAACTGAAGATGCTGGCGTGAGGTTATGTCTAGTGGCCAGGTTTGGACACGGATAGAGATGTTGGCTCAGCAGCGCTCCATCTGTCCAGGGCACCAGAAGCTCCCCGCGGAGGCACCGCTACACCCTTGGGAGTGTCCTGGGCAGCCTTGAGCTGATGTACACACCAGTTTCACCGGCCCATTCCTGGGTTTGATGTTTCCCGTCCAAGTGGCTGGAGGTCCCACAAGTTGGTGATGATCATCACCCGGGTGACCGTTGAGCGATTATGCATTTCTTCCTCTACCCACGGAATCCCGGAGATGCTGGTAACAGATAACGGGACCTCTTTCACGAGTGAAGAGTTCACCGCCTTCATGAAAGGCATCGGGATTCGGCATGTCCGCACTGCCCAAACCATCGGCCTCAAATGGCTTAGCAGAGAGGGTCGTGCAGACGGTTAAACCGGGCTCAAGAAGCAGACTTCGGGCACGATCTACACAGGCTGGCACGTTATTTATTCTCGTACATGACTAGGCCGCACGCAGCAACTGGGGTGGCCCCCGCTGAGATGCGAATGGGTCGTAGGCTTTGCACCCAATTCAAATTCACCCAGACATTGGTGGGAAGGTGCGGCGTAACCACGAGTTGCCGGGGTGTTGTCCAGTTCGACGTCAGCCTCTCCGACGCTTCTGACTTGGCGTTGTTGATCTGTAACTTCACCGATGGTGCTCGCTGGCTCTCTGGGATTGTTGTCTGTCAAACGGGATCCCTCTCTCACCACGTTCGGGTCAGGGGACAACTGATGTGACAGAATTTGGATCATATTCGCTGGCGGAGGCTCCTCCTTCGTGAGGTTCCTCAGTCCAATCCTTTCCCGGATCCGGCAGCTCCATTTCCGAACCTGCCGCTGTGCCACCTCCCGGCGGTGTCGGCGCGACATGCCCAACGTTGTAGCTTCAGATTCAGACACGGAGACGCAGACGTCTATGGTCTCGGATGCAGATTCAACGGTTTAGCCGCCTCCTGCCGATCTCCACCGCGGTGTTCCTGTCGCACACGACGTTCCCCTGCAGGATCTCCGCCTCCTCACCCGGCGCTTCGGGAATTCAACGCTTCACTGGAGCAGAATAGGGTCCATTGTCCTCCACCAGCTCTTCCTTCTTCACCTTGTCGCCGTCGAGGGGGATCTGCGGACCTTGGGGGGAGGAATGTCACATCCTGCACAGGGCTTACGGGGTGGGAATGGTTACTTTCCCCGTGGTCCTCACGGAGCACGAGCCCCCCCTAGGGGTGCACATCTCCAAATATCTGTCCTGGTCCACCCACGTCGACGCTACCACCAAAAAAGCA
Organism: Scyliorhinus torazame; assembly: GCF_047496885.1. Lineage (NCBI taxonomy): Eukaryota > Metazoa > Chordata > Chondrichthyes > Carcharhiniformes > Scyliorhinidae > Scyliorhinus > Scyliorhinus torazame. Next base: position 197,082,270 of record NC_092722.1, read on the forward strand.
CAACAGCGCCTATACTTCCTCAAGAAACTAAGGAAATTCGGCATGTCCACATTAACCCTTACCAACTTTTACAGATGCACCATAGAAAGCATCCTATCAGGCTGCATCACAGCCTGGTATGGCAACTGCTCGGCCCAGGACCGCAAGAAACTTCAGAGAGTCGTGAACACCGCCCAGTCCATCACACGAACCTGCCTCCCATCCATTGATTCCATCTACACCTCCCGCTGCCTGGGGAAAGCGGGCAGCATAATCAAAGACCCCTCCCACCCGGCTTACTCACTCTTCCAACTTCTTCCAGCGGGCAGGAGATACAGAAGTCTGAGAACACGCACGAACAGACTCAAAAACAGCTTCTTCCCCACTGTCACCAGACTCCTAAATGACCCTCTTATGGACTGATCTCATTAACACTACACCCTGTATGCTTCATCCGATGCCAGTGCTTTTGTAGTTACATTGTATATGTTGTGTTGCCCTATTATGTATTTTCTTTTATTTCTTTTTCTTCCCATGTACTTAATGATCTGTTGAGCTGCTCGCAGAAAAATACCTTTCACTGTACCTCGGTACACGTGACAATAAACAAATCCAATCCAATCCCCCCACTGACTGACGGGAGAATTCCATTAAACTGTGGTCGGCCGGTAAGGAACCGACCGAGGAAAGGTCCGGGGAGATCGCCGGGAAGTGTATATAACGGAACTATAAATAAACCAAAGTTCTTTATTTGCCTCGGTGCGGATTCCCCATGTCCTTGTTACACACGGAGAGTTCCTGGAGGTAAGTGGGAGAGGCACACAAACTCTCAGGCACTTAACTCCATTTGAGCTGGACAGTTTTTACTCAGTAATGGTCCAAAGCAAGAGGAAGGGGAGCCGGAGGATGGTGGGGGGACGGGGGCGGAGGACGGGGGTGAGGAGGGACAGGGTGGTGGGGGGGAGGGGGGGGAGGGAGAGACGAGGACAGTAAGAGAGGGATTGCGAACATTTCAAAATCGTGATAAACCCATTGAAGCTTCAGACAGCTCACTGGCACCACCTGGTGGCAGCGAGGAACCTTTCAATCTGGATCAATTATCGTTGACGATTGAAATAGACAATTAACTCGTCCTTTACAGACTGGGAGACCACGTTCGAGTATTTGGGCGACATTTGGCAGGTGAACCTGCGCACCAGGAGAGGCCACATTGGATTTGACTATACAGGTGGACAGGCCGGTGAAGGCCAGCATACCATTTGCCTTCTTTACCGCCTTCTGCACCTGCACACTGTGACTGGTGTACAAGGGCTCCAATTATGTTCCATCCGTCATTCATTTTCCCACTCACTCAACTTGTCCAAATCACACTGAAGGATCTCTGCATCCTCCTCACAGCTCACCCTCCCACACAACCTAATGTAATACGGTAGCACAGTGGTTAGCACAGTTGCTTTACAGCTCCAGGGTCCCAGGTTCGATTCCCGGCTTGGGTCACTGCCTGTGCGGAGTCTGCACATCCTCCCCGTGTGTGCGTGGGTTTCCTCCGGGTGCTCCGGTTTTCCCCCACAGTCCAAAGATGTGCGGGTTAGGTGGATTGGCCATGATAAATTGCCCCTAGTGTCCAAAAAAGGTAAAGTGGGGGTTACTGGGTTACGAGGATAGGGTACTGACGTGGGCCTCAGTAGGGTGCTCTTTGTAAGGGCCGGTACAGACTCAATGGGCCGAATGGCCTCCTTCTGCACTGTAAATTCTATGAATCTGCAAATTTGGAATTATTACATTTAGTTCCCACATCCAAATCATTCATATATATTGTGAGTAGCTGGGGTCCCAGCACCAATCCCTGTGGTACCCCACTAGTTACTGCCTGCCAAATTGAAAAAGACCCATTAATTCCTGCTTTTGTTTCCTCTCTGCCAACCAGTTTTCTACCCATCTCAATAAACTAGCCCCAATCCTGTGCGCTTTTATTTTACACGCTAATCTCTTATGTAGGACTTTATCAAAATCCTTCTGAAAGTCCAAGTATATCACATCCACTGGCTCCCCCTCATCAATGCTACCAGTTACATCCTCGAAGAATTCCAGTAGATTTCCCCTTCATAAATCCATGCTGACTCTGTCCGATTATTATTATCACGGACCCAACAGTGGCTGGGATACTGGTCAGAATCCCCAATATTTAAATTTAATTTTGTCAGACTGTGAGGAAGGGATTCCCCGCTCCGGGAGTGACTTCACAAAGAAATGGGGATGTGGTAAATTAAAACAAACATTATTACTAACACAGTATTAAAATACCTTTAACATCACACAAGAAAATAACTTCACAATTACCCCTTAAACAATGTTAATTAATACAGTGACACAATAACCCTTAACTGCTATCTTTACTCCCACTCAAACAACAAAACCATCTGAGATCCCAATCCACTTTTGAACACAGTTAGCACTCAGCAATACTTGCTGTACAGAGATGTCTGGATCCTCTACTTTGTGAAAGAGAGATTTTTTCACTGCTTTATAGAAAGCGGCGTCACGCTGTCAGAACAAAGCAGGGTCTTTCTGGCTGTATTTCCTCAGCTTCTTTCAGTTTGCCTTCCAGCCGTATAACTAACTCTCTGAACTCTTTGGAAAGAAACTGCTCGTCTGTCTACAGACAGATTTTAACTGAACTGTATTGAGGGCAACTGCTTGACTTCTGGTCACACCCCAATCTAAAACTAATCTTCTTCTCTGCAAAATGCCTGGCAGTGTAGCTCCTCCCATTGGTTACATTATCTTAGCAAGCGGAAACACATTGGGCAGGATTCTCCATTCGGCGACGCCGAAATCGGGGCAGGTGCCGGTTTGGCGCCACGCGAGGGTCCACCTTCTCAGAAACGGCATCAATGCAGCACACGGCGCGCGGAGTTGGAACATCATTCACTTATCATTACTGTGCCCACCCCGATGCTCCGATGGGCCGAGTTCCCGCCGGCGCGGTCCACGTGTGCTCTCACAAATCGTGAACCTGGCGTGGTGGCTGCTGAGAGAGAGAGAGGGCGTACGAACTGTGTCCAGCACCGCCATCCTTCACCGACAGCCGTGCCGCTGGTCAAGAAGATTCTGCCAGGGCCGGGGGGAGTAGTGGGGAGTGGCCAGGGGGTGGGCTGTGGGGTCGGGGTGGACGGCTACGCAACACCATTACCGCAGCCGGCAAGGCAGCCATGCAGCTGCGCTGACAGCCCCGCTGGAGACCTGGTGCCCTGGATCGTATAGGTGACCCCCCCAGGACACCCCCCTGGGGGCCATCTGGCCCCAGCCGACCCATCAGCTGTATGGGTTCTCCAGCACGACCTGTCCCATCTTTTCGGCCCCGATCCGTGTATGTGGGAAGGGGGGAGTATTGTTTAAACGCAGCTTGTCAACCCTGCAAGTGCCCATCACGGACCCGGTGGGTCCGGCACCATTTTTCATGTGTTTTCATGGTGTTCCACGTGGTGCCGGTGCTAGCCCCTCTCCCCGTGGCGGAATCGGTGCAGGCGTGGCGCCGGTTTTGCTGACGTGAAACTCCACTGAGTTTCCGTTGGCGCAGCACTTACACTCAGAAACGGAGAATCCAGCCCAATATCTCCAAATATCAGCTCACCAGGGAGCCCTCTTCATATAAACAAAAATCCAATAGCTCAAGCTTTTACGGTGTTTTAATTGCACTTCTGGCTCCCAAAAGGCCGAGCTGTTTTTGAAAACAGGATTTTTTAAAACGTGACTGCAGCACTCACACACAGTAACCCAGGCGTTTAACCCAAATACACAGAATACAATACATCTGAAACTCCTATCACACGATCCGGCCACTGTTTTCCAAGTCAATAGAGGAGGGGAACTTAATACAATTAATGTAATTACAGCATCAGCAACTTGGAAATTATTGGAAATGAAGAGCGACAAATCCCCAGGACCTGACGGTTTCCATTCGAGGATGTTAAAGGAAGTAGGGGAGCACATTGTAGGTTATCAGGTCTGGGGATTTATCAGCCTTCAATCCCATCAATTTCCCCAACACCCTGGGCTGGATTTTCCATTCGTGAGTCTAAGTGCCGACGCCAGAGGAGCATATGTGGTCTTTCATGATCAAAGAATTGGCATGAAGCCTCACCGATTCCGTTACCGGTGAGGGGCTAGCACCGGCGCCGACTGAAACTCCCGGCTACCATGCCGAAAACAACCAGAGTGGATAAACGTAGCTCAAATCCTCCTGTCTGACTCGCCAAGTTGATAGGTCTACCTACCGGTTTCAGCAGCACTATGCGATTACTGGAACTCAGTAGAAATTTAAGTTAAAACTTCTCAGGTGCAAATAAGAATTGTTTTATTTGTCTTCTATTGATTACAATTGAAAGTCATTTAAAAGGCAATTTGTAGACAATTTGAAGCTTTCAAAGAATCACAGAAATGATTTACTTGCTTACACAAACAGCTCGCAATAACTTTAGAAGTCAAAGTCCGAAAATGAAATATGAAGACAGCAAATAGTTCAGTCAAAGTATAGACTGATTCCGGAAAGAGAGAGAGAGTGGAAGAGACCCCAAAGGGGAGGCGAGTGTATTCGAACAGGCCCCGTGGATATTTATGGTCACCTAGCTCTGCGATGTCATGTCCAATTCTAACCTACTTGGATGTGCACTTGCAATCCCAAGGCATACAAAGCCAAGTGTTGGGAAATGGGGCTGGAATAGTTAGGTGGTTGTTTTTGACTCGCACAGAAACGATGGGCCGAAGGGCCTTTTCTGTGCTGTCGACTCTATAAACTGAAGACATGCGTGGCTCATCCCCAGTTCGGTGATCGAGTAGCCCCCAGTCGGTTTCAGTACACATCCTCCACACGCGGCATGGGGTAACGATGCAGGCTGCATGCCCTATTTACAGTCAGTTTATAATCCCAGCAGAGGCAGACTGATTTATACAGTTTCATCACCGGGACCACTGGTATGGCCCACTCCACGAATCACACAGGGCGAATGATGCCCAAATTCTCCAAGCGCCTCTATATTCGTCTTTGTGAGCAAGGAGTAGGAGACCATTCGTGCTGTGGCGTACCCAGGCAAGGCCCCTGGGTCAACATAAATGGCTGCCTTGGCTCCTTTCATCTTGCCCAGACCATCCTGGAAAACCTCCGGATACTTCCCGAGGACCTCATACAGGTTTCCGATGCCCATCCAAAAGACCTGTTGCCAATCAAAGTGGAGTATGTGCAGCCAATCACAGCCCAACAGGTTGGATCCCAGTCCCTGTATCATTATTCGAGGCAGCCTGGGGTCGCCGGGGTCACGGTGGTTCCCCAGTATACATCGCCAATCCAGCCTTGGATCCCCCCCCACGCAGGTTTAATGACAGGATTCCCGTGCGAAGCCAGTAGAAGGTTTGCTGGACGATGATGGAGACAACAGCCCATGAGTCTGTCTCCATCACTAGAGGGTGTCTATTTACCCGTAGTTTAGCTCGAATCGGCGCCAAATTAGAGGCTGTGATGAAATCCAGCTGCTAGGCCCTGGCTCAAGGTGACCTCACCATCTGTCCAGGACGGCCTGCTCTCTGCCTATTCTGGCACCTTGTTTGCCACGCCTGCAGGCCTGGTAATGTGGCCAGAACTCCCCCACGTCCTCTGGGGAGGTGTCCCACTGGTCCATGGTGACCCTCGATCGTTGAGATCAGTCGCAGCGTTGTACACTTGTTTGTGGTTTCAGTGGTGACCTGGCAATTCGAGCACTGCCCTGGATTCTGGCACAGGGGTGGAGCAACACTATGGACACTGCCGCCCTCTCGCGGGACAGCGCTGGTTCAATGGCTCCCTTCAAATCAAGCGTGGGTTCCGCGAACAGCTCCCTCTGTGTGGCCATGTTATTAATTCAGCACACCAGCCGATCCCTCAACATCTCTGAAAGGGGTGGACCAAACACGCAATGCTCAGCCAGCCATAGGTGGCGACTCCCCCGGAGTCTGCACAGCAGTATTTAATTGGTCCCGTTGCATGATTACAGACAGTTTAGGGCCATAATCAATTCACCAAAATATATAGAATCCAGAGCAGCCAGGTCTGTGAAGCCTTTAATTATGCCAAAGGCTGGGTCCCCGAAGGCAGTCAGGAGCATTTCCTGCTGTCAGTCCTCTCCACTGATGCCGTTGGTCTGGAAAAAGTGACTAATTCGCTCAGCGTCTGAGCCCAATCTACCAGGACTGCTTGGAAGCCTGCTTCGATATCCAGAAGCAGCTGCAATGCCCAGAATCAGAGTGAAAGTTTCTTTTAACTCGTCACCAGTTATTACACACCGACAGAAGCTTTTACAGTCGGTTTTTATGTTGTTCACAAGCTTACTCTCGTACTCTATTTTCCCCTTCTTAATCAATCCCTTGGTCCTCTTTTGCTGAATTCTAAACTGCTTCAAATCCTCAGACCTGTTGTTTTTTTCTGGCCAATTTATATGCTTCTTCCTTGGATCTAATACCATCTTGTAAACCATGGATTGGCCCCCTTCCCCATTTTACTGTTGTGTCAGACGGGAATAAACAGTTGCTGCAGTTTCCCCCGCGCTTCCCTTGAATATTTGCCTTTGCCGTTCCACTGCCACCCCTTTAAGTAACGTTCCCCAATTGAGCAAAACCAATTCACGCCTCATATCATCAAAGTTTCCATCATTTAGATCCAGGATCCCAGTCTCAGAATCAACTACTTCACACTCCATTTTGATAAAATATTCTATCATATAATTGTTGCTCATCTCCTTGGACTGGACTGCCAATGATTCCGTTCTCGTTCTGCAACACCCAGTCTAGGGTGACCTGTTCCCTTGTTGGTTCCTGAATGTATTAATCCAAAAAACCATCCCGTATACAGTCCAGGAATTCCTCCTCTACAGTATTGTTACTAATTTGATTTGCTCGATCTATATGTGGAGATTAAAGTCACCCATAATTACAGATGTTCGTTTACCTCATGGGTTATCAATTTCCTGTTTAATGCCATTTCCAACACAAACACTCCAGTTTGGGGACCTGTGTACAACGCAACTAATATTTTTTGCCCCTTGGTGTCTCTCAACTCTACCCACACAAATTCCACATCATTGGGGCTAATATTGCATCAAGTTCCTCTTTAACCATGTAATTCCTGTTTTCCTTTATTTCCCTTTTCGCCATTATATTTTTGATCCATGGATGATTAATGGACATGTGTCTTTAAGGCAAGCAGTGTGTATCTTTAATACAAGTATGACAAATCCAGAAGGCTGTGCTGGTTTAAACTGGAGTTGGCACCAGTGAGAGATGGGTTGGGACCCGGTTTGATTGCTTTGACTGGTGACCAATGAATTGACTCAAAAGGCCGTGCTCTGCCCCGTAACAGGTGCTGATCGAATCTTATCCTGCTGGTATGTTTTTCAGAGTTTCAATGTTTCAGTTTTTGATCATGGCAGCCCCGGGAAAGATCCTGCTGTCCTCTCCTCTCCATTTTTATCCAGGAAAACTGTGTTTCTGAATTGGCAGCGAACCTGGGTGCACCATTACAAGCTGCACAAGCAAAGTGCAGAAAGCCTGCTGTGGGTGCTGTCTCTCTCCAGAAGGCCTGTGGGTGCTGTCTCTCTCCAGAAGGCCTGTGGGTGCTGTCTCTCTCCAGAAGGCCTGTGGGTGCTGTCTCTCTCCAGAAGGCCTGTGGGTGCTGTCTCTCTCCAGAAGGCCTGTGGGTGCTGTCTCTCTCCAGAAGGCCTGTGGGTGCTGTCTCTCTCCAGAAGGCCTGTGGGTGCTGTCTCTCTCCAGAAGGCCTGTGGGTGCTGTCTCTCTCCAGAAGGCCTGTGGGTGCTGTCTCTCTCCAGAAGGCCTGTGGGTGCTGTCTCTCTCCTGAAGGCCTGTGGGTGCTGTCTCTCTCCAGAAGGCCTGTGGGTGCTGTCTCTCTCCAGAAGGCCTGTGGGTGCTGTCTCTCTCCAGAAGGCCTGTGGGTGCTGTCTCTCTCCAGAAGGCCTGTGGGTGCTGTCTCTCTCCAGAAGGCCTGTGGGTGCTGTCTCTCTCCAGAAGGCCTGTGGGTGCTGTCTCTCTCCAGAAGGCCTGTGGGTGCTGTCTCTCTCCAGAAGGCCTGTGGGTGCTGTATTCCTGAAACTACAGGAAGCCTGAATGCAAATGACCAACTGAAAGCCAAGTTTGAACAGAAATCAGGAGCCTCTCCAGGATAAGCTGGGAGAAATTCATTTCTAAATTACAGAGAACCTGAATGAATGAATCTACAAAGAAGGTCATTACAGCCTGTAAACCAAAGACTTTAATCTGAAAGCTTGCTGTGAAGAAAAATGTGCTAAAGATCATCATCTGAAATTAAGAATTCCTTCCCTCCACTTGTGATTTTATCCCCTTTCCATCCCTCAGTGTTTGTCTGTCTTGTGTGTGTAGAGGGTGAGGGGCAAGTTAAAGTAGGTAGTAGATATTAGTTAATTGTTAACCAGTGGCATTTGCTGTATATGTCATTATAGTTCTTGTTACAAATAAACAGTAATTGTGTTTAAACTTACAAACCTGGTGACTGTAATTATTGGGCAGCCAAGGGCCAAAGACATTGGGTATTTTTATAAGAATCATTGGTTAATTCACTTGTGTCGGGACTCCGGGGCCTGTGGGGCAGGAATAGTCCAGGGTGTCGTAAACAATCAGCAATGCAACACCACGGCCTTTTCCTTTCTGAATACTAAATACCCTGGACTTTCAATTCCTATCACTGGTCACCCTGCAGCCATATTATAGACTAAACATAAAAACAGGATAGCTTTACTCTGTATCTAACCCCGTGCTGTACCTGTCCTGGGAGTGTTTGATGGGGACAGTGTAGAGGGAGCTTTACTCTGTATCTAACCCCATGCTGTACCTGTCCTGGGAGTGTTTGATGGGGACAGTGTAGAGGGAGCTTTACTCTGTATCTAACCCCGTGCTGTACCTGTCCTGGGAGTGTTTGATGGGGACAGTGTAGAGGGAGCTTTACCCTGTATCTAACCCGTGCTGTACCTGTCCTGGGAGTGTTTGATGGGGACAGTGTAGAGGGAGCTTTACTCTGTATCTAATCCCGTGCTGTACCTGTCCTGGGAGTGTTTGATGGGGACAGTGTAGAGGGAGCTTTACTCTGTATCTAACTCCATGCTGTACCTGTCCTGGGAGAGTTTGATGGGGACAGTGTAGAGGGAGCTTTACTCTGCATCTAATCCCGTGCTGTACCTGTCCTGTGAGTGTTTGATGGGGACAGTGTAGAGGGAGCTTTACTCTGTATCTAACCCCATGCTGTACCTGTCCTGGGAGTGTTTGATGGGGACAGTGTAGTGGGAGCTTTACTCTGTATCTAACCCTGTGCTGTACCTGTCCTGGGAGTGTTTGATGGGGACAGTGTAGAGGGAGCTTTACTCTGTATCTAACCCCGTGCTGTACCTGTCCTGGGAGTGTTTGATGGGGACAGTGTAGAGGGAGCTTTACTCTGTATCTAACCCCGTGCTGTACCTGTCCTGGGAGTGTTTGATGGGGACAGTGTAGAGGGAGCTTTACTCTGTGTCTAACTCTGTGCTGTCCCTGTCCTGGGAGTGTTTGATGGGGACAGTGTAGAGGGAGCTTTACTCTGTATCTAACCCCATGCTGTACCTGTCCTGGGAGTGTTTGATGGGGACAGTGTAGTGGGAGCTTTACTCTGTATCTAACCCTGTGCTGTACCTGTCCTGGGAGTGTTTGATGGGGACAGTGTAGAGGGAGCTTTACTCTGTATCTAACCCCGTGCTGTACCTGTCCTGGGAGTGTTTGATGGGGACAGTGTAGAGGGAGCTTTACCCTGTATCTAACCCCGTGCTGTACCTGTCCTGGGAGTGTTTGATGGGGACAGTGTAGAGGGAGCTTTACTCTGTGTATCTAACTCTGTGCTGTCCCTGTCCTGGGAGTGTTTGATGGGGACAGTGTAGAGGGAACTTTACTCTGTATCTAACCCTGTGCTGTACCTGTCCTGGGAGTGTTTGATGGGGACAGTGTAGAGGGAGCTTTACTCTGTATCTAAACCCGTGCTGTACCTGTCCTGGGAGTGTTTGATGGGGACAGCGTAGAGGGAGCTTTACTCTGTATCTAACCCCGTGCTGTACCTGTCCTGGGAGTGTTTGATGGGGACAGTGTAGAGGGAGCTTTACTCTGTATCTAACCCCGTGCGGTACCTGTCCTGGGAGTGTTTGATGGGGACAGTGTCGAGGGAGCTTTACTCTGTATCTAACCCTGTGCTGTACCTGTCCTGGGAGTGTTTGATGTTTGATTGTCAGGATAACATGTCCCTTTTCTGCCCTCGTTAATTTGAATCACACAGGGAAATCCCTTAAACAAATCAGTGTCTGAATTGATTTTGAATCTATTATTCTGGTCCCGGGGATTAGGATGAAGGTTTCTCTTTGCTTCCTGCTATTTGATTTGATCACTGGATTCTGAGTGAGGTGGTAACTGGAGTGAATTAAACGGCCTGATACTTACTGCCTCAAATTCTTTTTCACCGCCGCAGGGAAAAGCCAGAAAACCACCCGGCGACAAAACACTCTCCGAAAAATATCGAACTGCACGGAAATGGTTACAGGAGAGAAAGTTCTTTGTACCTGAGAAAAAAAAACATTTCTAATTCATCATTAACCTCAACCTTCCTACAAGAGAGGATTTAACTGCTGCATCTTGACATTCAGTAGCATTACCATCGCTGAATCCCCCACTATCAACATCCTGGGGGTTATCATCGATCAGAAACTGAACTGGACCCAGCCACATCAATACTGTGGTTACCAGGTCAGGTCAAAGACTAAGAATCCTACGGTGAGTAACTCACCTCCTGACTCCCCAAAGCCTGTCCACCAGCTACAAGGCACAAGTCAGGAGTGTGATGGAATACTGCCCACTTGCCTGGATGAGCGCAGCTCCAACAACACTCAAGAAGCTCAACACCATCCAGGACAAAGCAGCCCCGCTTGATTGCTCCCCTTCCACAAACATTCACTCCCTCCCCCCCCTGACTGACTGGGAAATACATCGCTGTTCCTTCACTGTCGCTGGGGCAACATCCTGGAACTCCCTCCCTAACAGCGCTGTCGCTGGTACCGACACCTCAGGGACTGCAGCGGTTCAAGAAGGCAGCTCACCACCACCTTCTGAAGGGCAATTAGGGATGGGCAATAAATGCTGGCCTAGCCAGCGACACCCACATCCCGTAAATGAATTTTAAAAAAATCTTTGATGCCCCAGAATGCTGGTGTGATGTTGGATGGTGACAGGAGGTGTTGCTGTGAGACTCCAGCTTCAAGACAACAATAATTTAGGAAGGAAGCTCCAAGTTCCCAGAAAGTTCGATCTTGATTGGTGGAGAGGGTGGGTCTGTGCTCTGAGGAGGGATGGTTCCACAGGGGCTTACATTCCCTGATTAAGGAGTGAGGAGATTTGGTTTGAAGTTTCTTTCTCAGGGTGTGTCTGGTATTTACTGACCGTCGATAATTGGTGTGGTTTTGCTGGGTCATTTCAGAGAGACAGTGAAGCCCCACACATTGCTCTGAATCTGGAGTCCCCCATGTCAGCTTGGCCAGGTACGGTCAGCAGATTACCCTCCCAAAAAGGCATTACTGAGCTCTAAGATTCTGCTTTTGTTCCAAATTAATTTTCGCTTAAATTCTCCAGTTTCCATTTTGGAAATTGAACTTACACCTGGAGCATTAGTGTCAGCCGCTGGATTATTATTGCAGTAACATCAACACTATTACCACCATTTCATAGAACCCGACAGTGCAGATGATGGCCATTCAGCCCATCACGTCTGCAAAAACCCTCTGAAGGAGCACCCTATCAATCCCACTTCCCCACCCTATCCCTCTAACCCCACCTAACCTACATATCTTTGGACACAAAGGGGCAATTTATCACGGCCAATCCACCTAACCTGCACACCTTTGGACTGTGGGAGAAATCCGGAGGAAACTCACGCAGACACGGGGAGAACGTGCAGACTCCACACAGACAGTGACCCAAGCCGGGAATCGAACCTGGGACCCTGGCGTAGCAGTGCTCAGTGTCACCCACACCACTGAGCCACCGTGCCACCTACAGAGATTTCCAATGGAGAAGAGGTTGTTTGTGTATGTTCAGTCTCATTTAGAAAGCTGTGTAAGGTTCACAACTGATTAACAGTCTGCCAGGTCACAAGAGAAATATTCCATCAGTGACCATGACCACCGATCTCTCAGCCAATAGGAGTTAGCCTTACACATCAGGCGGGGCTTTGGGTTCCTTGATCGACATGATGAGGGACGCTCATCCGCATCCACCAGAAACAGGGATCTAACCCAGACCCTACCCATAATCCTGCTCTCCACGGTTGACTGGAGTGAGATTTGAACCCATAACCTTTGGCTCTGAACTAGGAGTGTCTATCCTTGACTATTCCAGATTGAGAAGAGGGGACAGGGAAGGAGAGACCACAGTTCCTCATTATGACACAAGCACTTTAAACATTTGCCATTGTGCATTCCAGCATGAATTGAATGGGCTGGTGGTCTCGGTCTGTGTGTCTATGTGTCTTTCCCTCTGCAGTGACATTTTATTTACACATGTAAATGTCTTTGTTACATTGACAGCGAGACTTGTATTGATGTTAGTGGAGGGCTGGAAGGGCTGTCTAATCGGCTGCTTCTGAACAGCTGTGCCCTTGGCAAGGTGCACTGCTTCCCCGAGCAGTGACACTCACATGCCCTGAGACCCACCTTGCCAGATCCCATCGATGTCCAAGATGGTTGAAAGGATGTTCTTGCTGCAGCCCGGCATATTCTCCCCCCCATTCGGATAGAAGTCCACATGTCCACAGGCATGAATCATCCCGAACCCTGTAACAGGAGATAGGTAATCAGGCTGGTCAATGACGTAAGGTTGTGTGTTGGAGAAGTCTAGAGGCTGGTATGGTTGAACAATAACTTTTTATCAATAACACATTACTATGGAGGCCAGTTACCATTGGGCCGGTTACCATTGGGCCAGTTACCATTGGGCCGGTTACTATTGGGCCGGTTACTATTGGGATGGTTACTATTGGGCCGGTTACCATTGGGCCGGTTACTATTGGGCCAGTTACTATTGGGCCAGTTACTATTGGGATGGTTACTATTGGGCCGGTTACCATCGGGCCGGTTACTATTGGGCCGGTTACTATTGGGATGGTTACTATTGGGCCGGTTACCATTGGGCCGGTTACTATTGGGCCAGTTACTATTGGGCCAGTTACTATTGGGATGGTTACTATTGGGCCGGTTACCATTGGGCCGGTTACCATTGGGCCGGTTACTATTGGGATGGTTACTATTGGGCCGGTTACCATTGGGCCGGTTACCATTGGGCCGGTTACTATTTACCATCGGGCCGGTTACTATTGGGCCAGTTACTATTGGGCCAGTTACCATTGGGCCGGTTACCATTGGGCCGGTTACCATTGGGCCCGTTACTATTGGGCCAGTTACCATTGGGCCGGTTACCATTGGGCCGGTTACTATTGGGATGGTTACCATTGGGCCGGTTACCATTGGGCCGGCTACTAGCTACTATTGGGCCGGTTACCATTGGGCCGGTTACCATTGGGCCGGTTACTATTGGGCCAGTTACTATTGGGCCAGTTACCATTGGGCCGGTTACCATTGGGCCGGTTACTATTGGGATGGTTACCATTGGGCCGGTTACCATTGGGCCGGCTACTAGCTACTATTGGGCCGGTTACCATTGGGCCGGTTACTATTGGGCCATTTACTATTAGGCCGGTTACTATTTACCATCGGGCCGGTTACTATTGGGCCAGTTACTATTGGGCCAGTTACCATTGGGCCGGTTACTATTGGGCCAGTTACTATTGGGCCAGTTACTATTGGGATGGTTACTATTGGGCCAGTTACTATTTACCATCGGGCCGGTTACTATTGGGCCAGTTACCATTGGGCCGGTTACCATTGGGCCAGTTACTATTGGGCCAGTTACCATTGGGCCGGTTACCGTTGGGCCGGTTACTATTGGGATGGTTACTATTGGGCCGGTTACCATTGGGCCGGTTACTATTGGGCCATTTACTATTGGGCCGGTTACTATTTACCATCGGGCCGGTTACTATTGGGCCAGTTACTATTAGGCCGGTTACCATTGGGCCGGTTACTATTGGGCCGTTTACTAGTTACCATTGGGCCGGTTACCATTGGGCCGGTTACTAGTTACCATTGGGCCGGTTACCATTGGGCCCGTTACCATTGGGCCAGTTACCATTGGGCCGGTTACTATTGGGATGGTTACCATTGGGCCGGTTACCATTGGGCCGGTTACCATTGGGCCCGTTACCATTGGGCCGGTTACTATTGGGCCGGTTACTATGGGGCCGTTTTAGCTCAGTCGGCTGGGCAGCTGGTTTGTGATGCAGAGCAAGGCCAGCACTGCAGGTTCAGTTCCCGGACCAGCTGAGGTTATTCATGAAGGCCCCGCCTTCTCAACCTTGCCCCTCGCCTGAGGTGTGGTGACCCTCGGGTTAAATCACCACCAGTCAGCTCTCCCCCTCAAAGGGGAAAGCAGCCTCTGGTCATCTGGGACTGTGGCACCTTTACCGTTACTATACATTCCTGACTAAGAGCTTCCTTCACACCTTATTATACCAGCCTCACTAATGCACTCTGCATTTGACTCTGCATCATAATGTGGGCGGTAGTGTGTCCCAGTCACACGTTAACCCTTACAGCCCCAAACACCCTAATACTACACCCCCCCAAAGTCTTTACCCAAATGTATTTATAATATGGTTTGCATACTATCCCACCTCCCCCCAGCGCAGCACCACCCCCCCCCCCCCCCCCACCTCCCCCAATCTCTGAGTTTACAGATTCAGATGACCACTTTTCCAGATTCCGTTCTGTTGAAGTTTGGGGGGGTTGCTAGTCTCAGCTCCTTTGGGCTGACTTTGTTAGTCTGCAGCTGAGGGTGTCGCATTGGTGTTTAAAATACTCAGGCGTAAACATCTTGTTCCCTTCTTGTGCTCCTTAATGTTGTATTTTTCTTTGTTGATAATTCAGTGTAGTTGGCTACAGTGTTTTTTCTTAAATAATAATCCTTATTATCACAAGTAGGCTTACATTAACACCGCAATGAAGTTACTGTGAAAATCCCCTGTTCGCCACATTCCGGCGCCTGTTCGGGTACACAGAGGGAGAATTCAGAATGTCCAATTCACCTAACAGCACGTCTTTCGGGACTTGTGGGAGGAAACCGGAGCGCCCGGAGGAAACCCATGCACACACGAGGAGAACATGCAGACTCCACAAAGACAGTGACCCAAGCCGGAAATCGAACCTGGGACCCTGGAGCTGTGAAGCAACAGTGCTAACCACTGTGCTACCGTAACATCTTCTGCCATTTGAGGATGTTGAGGGAAACACACAGATTTCTGCTCAGGCAAGAATGGGGTTGATTGCAGATGACATACAACATTTAGATTATTTGCTTGTTGCCTTATTGAGGTTTTGAACTTACAAATCTTTCCAAAGTGTCCTCGGTGGGTGCAGTGAAAGGGCGGCACAGCGATTGCTGGACACTGCTCGCGCCGGTGGGCTCTACCTGGTGGCTCAGTGCTGACATGGTCTGCCACCATCTTGTGTCATGCTTTATTTGTCCTGAAGTGGCTTTGCCCATTCTGTAGCCTTACGAGCTGCCATGTTGCGGTTACCCTGCACCACACAAAATAGATCGCTCTTGTTGGCAGATTTCCGATTGCCTGACGATTTGAATGGCTTTTTCCAAAGTCAGATCTTCTTTAGATTGGAGTACATTTGAAAGAGAATCATCAGTCACACCCACTACCATTCAGTCCCTTATGAGCTCCAATTTAAGATCATCAGAACCACGGCCTTCAATCAATCCGAAACACTCATTTATGAAAGAGTCCTTTAGACTCTTATTAAATTTTGCACCTTGCTAAATTGTATTGCTTCTATAGGTTAAAGTAGAACTTCATGACCTCTTCAAAGTTATCAGGAGGTGCATTTAATCTTGTCTGGCAATTATGGCATCGGCTATTGGACCGACTGAATATAACGGAGTTTTCACTTGTTCAGCCTGTTTTCTGTTTCCTTATTCAGGTCTGATACTACCAAATATCTTCAAAATCACCATCATGCCCAATATTTTGCCAGTCTGGCCCTTCCATCTACCTTAATTGGTCTGGCAGTGTTGATATACTATTCATGGCTGTTTTCAGCACTGGGGAGGGCAGAGTTTTCTTTTTAAATAGTGCTGCAGTAATTATTTTTCATTTATTCCTCTCCCCATGCTTGGCATTTGGCAGATTCTCTGTTACGGAACCATTTTAAACTTCTGTGACTCTGCAGAAAATCTTTTGAATGAATCGTTTTGGCAAGCTAGTTTCAGCTAGTTCCAGCTCGTTTTAGCTAGTTCCAGCTAGTTCCAGCGTTTCAGCTAGTTCCAGCTAGTTTCAGTTAGTTCCAGCTAGTTTCAGCTAGTTCCAGCTAGTTTCAGTTAGTTCCAGCTAGTTTCAGCTAGTTCCAGCTAGTTTCAGTTAGTTTCTATCCTGAACTTGGAGAATCAAATTGATGCTGATTTTCTCTGATTTCTCTTGAAAAATGTTTTTATGTTTGCACCACCGACTCTCGATCTGGGCTGCAGTGTTCCATAAGACACGCTCATTAAAACAAACAGTCTGCCAGTGCTCCCTGATTATTGCACCAAATTTAAAAACATGTCTCATCTCTCACACTCCCAAATGCAGCCACAGAGAGATTTCTAATCTCTCACATTCCCATTGGTGAAGCAATAACACAAGTCACTTGCACACTAAACATTGGGCGCAATCGGTATGGAAACCCAGATATTCAGAGTTACATATTTGATGAGCCCTAATCAGCCATTCTGATTCCTTGACGGCCATGGATTGAGAACTCACCCAGTGAATGAAGAAATTCACAACACACAAGGGCATAGCAACAAGTGCATTGAGGTTTACATCACCGGCTGCATTCTCCGCCGGCGGGATGCTCTGCTTTGACGGGGGGTTTCCCGACGGCGTGGGGCTGCCCCACAATGGGAAACCCCATTGACTGGCCGGCGTAACGGAGCATCCCGCCGGCGGGGTGAAACAGAAATGTGGCGGGGCGGAGACTCCAGCCCAACATGAATGTTAATCTTCAAAGAGTACATTCTGAGTGGGAGGAAGAATAAGAGGATTGCAAAGGGCTAAACCAAAATGCTTTCATCTGATCATTACATTCACAGACCAACGGAATGGGTTTCAAAAGGTGGAAATTATTCCCAGTGATGGAGCATCAGTGAACCTGAGGTGACATCAAAACATTTAAACTTGTGCCACAGGCCTCTGCAGCCTGACTGCCAAATCCTGATTCCTGTGGTGATCTTGGCAGACATCCTCTGATGGTCTGAGGCCTGGAGGGTCCGGCCTCATTAGGGTCTCCAGCTCCGGGGCTGCCTACGCTGCTGGAGTTGGTGCAGAGGGGACTCTGAGTGGCTGCACACCCCTGCAGTGTTCAGCTGACTCCCATCCTCCGTGTGAGCGCCAGGGGGCCCCGGCCTGACTCCTGCAGGAGATGGGAGTAAGCGTCCCCCTAATATTCAGTCGTTCTCCAGTTTAACTGTCCCAACAAGCCGCCGTGTCAGCCAAAGTCAAAGTGTGTACACCCGGTCTGGTCAGATCCAAGGTGGTGTGGGCCGCGGGGTACCTCGTCAGGCATGACACCCCAAAACATTGACCGCCATTTGTTTGGACGTTACGTTCCATGCTCTCTCGGGAGACGTCAGGGAGGTTTCACCCCAAAGTTTTTATTGTGTTTCCATACTATTTATACCGCAGACGAATCGATCACGGAGCATGCCAGATAAAGCAATTCCATACTCACAAAACTCGGCTATTTTCCGTAGCCGTAATACAAACTCACTAAGGGGCTCACTGGGGAGGGGGAAACCACTCTGCCATATTCAAACGACACCTTTGAACGATCACTGACGGGGTTGGGTTAAACTTGGCCACAAGTGGCACAAGTTAGGGCCAGCACGATGGCACAGTGGTTAGCACTGCTGCCTCACAGCGCCGAGGACCCGGGTTCGATCCCGGGTCACTGTCCGTATGGAGTTTGTACATTTTCCCCGTGTTTGCATGGGTCTCACCCCCACAACCCAAAGAGGCTGGTTTAGCACAGGGCAAAATCGCTGGCTTTGAAAGCAGACCAAGGCAGGCCAGCAGCACGGTTCAATTCCCGTACCAGCCTCCCCGAACAGGCGCCGGAATGTGACAACTAGGGGCTTTTCACAGTAACTTCATTGAAGCCTACTTGTGACAATAAGCGATTTTCATTTCATTTTTCATTTTCAGATGCGTAGGGTAAGTGGACTGGCCACGCTAAATTGCCCCTTAATTGGAAAAAAGAAATAATTGGGTACTCTAAATTTTTTTAAAAACAAGTGCCGCGCGATGGTCGATGAGTGAGTATCCGGCGCCGTCGGGTATATAAGACTCCTGATAACTCCAAACGTGTGCGCCCCTCAGGCTGTCAACAGTATAGCCGTCTGGAACTCGTTCTCCGTGACGTTGTTGGCCCGGAAGAAGTAACGGATCCTTTCTGCGTACTGGTTCCAGTCTTCAACACCGGAGTCAGATGCAGCTAATCACCCAAACAGAGGCACAGCAACACAATTGGTTCCAACCTGGGCCCAGAACATCAGGGAGGCAGCTCAGCCGAGCAGGTCACAGCATCGACCGCACACCACTTTACTCCTTGTCGCCAGGTTAATACGGTCACGGGGAGTCCACACCAAGTAATAATAACAATCTTAGGTTTATTTACAATCATGTTATATACAACTCCAGGTAAATCCCGATCGGGTAGCTGATTGGTCGGTGCCTTACTGGCCGGCCTCGTATACATAGTTTAATGGAGTCCCCCTGCCCCTCAGTGGGGGGCCTCGTGCTCCGCGAGAACCACAGGTAACCATTCCCACCACGTAAATTCCATGCAGGATATTACACTGTCACTGATTTAATCACAAGAGCCTATGCTGCCATATCTCCTATATTTTCAAGGCGCACTTACCAAGACTGGGAAAATGGGATGAACCATCCGTGTGAATCACATCAACAAACGATGCATCAGTGGGATCCAGTCGGACTTCAAGTGGAGTATTCTGGAAGTATGGCTCAACCGGATCAAGCCCTATGGAATAATTCCGGGATGAATGAATTGTTCTTCAAGACCGTCACCAGAACATTTATGGACATCAGGAAATAGAGGTTTATCTCCAAGTGGCTAATACAGTTTCCTCTTAATCGCTATCATCAAATAGAATTCCATCCCCATTCACTCACAAACTCCCCTCCGAGTTACTCACCATCCTGACTTCGAAATATCGGTCGTTCCTTCACCATCACTGGGTCAAAAGCCTGGAACTCTCTCCTTCCAGCAGAGGGTAGTAGAGCGGAGCTGCTGATTGGCTGTTGCGGGGGCAATTTGCATACGTCTGTTGTGCTCACCCTAACTTGAAGGTGGTTTGTGGAGGAGCTGTTGTCAAGTGACACTTAAACCCGAAACACTTCTTCACTTTTTCCCTCCCTACCCCCTCTTCTAACCAAAAAAAAACAACCGCTGTAAAGATCAAGAGGAAGGCTCGAGGGCAGGTAGAAGTAGAAAGAAGTTGAACTGTAATATCACAGCCTGCAGGGAAGGGATTGGCTGGTGACTGGTAAGTAGTTTTCCTTTTATTTTCCCTCAGGTCTTATCGTGCGGGGCGCAGAGGTTGCTGAGTGAGTGCTTGCTGAGAAGGGGAGTGAATAACAGGTAAGCTCTTTCTTTCTTTTTCTTTTTTTTATCTAGAGGGGATGGCAGGGGAGGTAGTGCAATGTTCCTCCTGCAGAATGTTTGAGGTGAGGGACGCCGTCAGTGTCCCTGCTGATTTAATCTGTGGGAAGTGCACCCATCTCCAGCTCCTCAGAAACCGCGTTAGGGAACTGGAGCTGGAGCTGGATGAACTTCGGATCATTCAGGAGGCAGAGTTGGTCATAGATAGAAGCTTCAGGGATGTAGTTACTCCGAAGAATAAAGAGAGATGGATGACGGTGAGAGGGGCTGGGAGGGAGCAGTCAGTACAGGGATCCCCTGTGGTCGTTCCCCTCAGTAACAAGTATACCGCTTTGGATACTGTTGGGGGGGGACAACTTACCAGGGGTAAGCCATGGGGTACCGGTCTCTGGCACAGAGTCTGTCCCTGTTGCTCAGAAGGGAAGGGGGGAGAGGAGTAGAGCATTAGTCATTGGAGACGCCATAGTTAGGGGGATAGATAGGAGATTCTGTGGGAACGAGAGAGTCTCATGGTTGGTGTGTTGCCTCCCAGGTGCCAGGGTGCGTGATGTCTCGGATCGTGTTTTCGGGATCCTTAAGGGGGAGGGGGAGCAGCCCCAAGTCGTGGTCCACATAGGTACCAATGACATAGGTAGGAAAGGGGATGGGGATGTAAGGCAGGAATTCAGGGAGCTAGGGTGGAAACTTAGATATAGGACAAACAGAGTTATTATCTCTGGGTTGTTACCCGTGCCACGTGATAACGAGATGAGGAATACGGAGAGAGAGCAGTTGAACACATGGCTACAGGGATGGTGCAGGAGGGAGGGTTTCAGATTTCTGGATAATTGGGGCTCATTCTGGGGTCGGCGGGACCTCTACAAACGGGATGGTCTACACCTGGACCAGAGGGGTACCAATATTCTGGGAGGGAAATTTGCTAATGCTCTTTGGGAGGGTTTAAACGAGTTCAGCAGGGGCTTGGGAACCTGAATTGTAGCTCCAGTATACAGGAGGTTGAGAGTAGTGAGGTCATGAGCAGGGTTTCAAAGTTGCAGGAGTGTACCGGCAGGCAGGAAAGTGGTTCAAAGCGTGTCTTCTTCAATGCCAGGAGCATCCGGAATAAGGTGGGTGAACTTGCGGCATGGGTTGGTACCTGGGACTTCGATGTTGTGGCCATTTCGGAGACATGGGGCGTCATTCTCCGACCCCCCGCCGGGTCGGAGAATGGCCGTTGGCCGCCGTGAATCCCGCCCCAGCCCCCGCCGAAGTCTCCGAAGGGAGAAAAGTCGGCGGGGCGTTAATGGCGCCGCTGCCGCGGAGAATGTCACGGGTCTGCGCAAGGCAGCCGATTTTCGGCCTGCCGATATTCTCCCTTCCGGATGGGCCGAAGTCCCGTCGACGTGATGACCGTTCACGTCGACGTGAATCAAACCTCCTTTTCATCGGCGTGACCCGGTGCTCCAGGCTCACGCCAACCAGCGAGGAGGTGAGTGACGGCCTGGGGGGTTGGCTCTGGGCAGGAAATGGCGTGGCCGCAGACTGATTGCCTGAGGAGAGGTGTGTCTCGGCTTGTGTGTGTGCGCGGCGGGGCGGGGGGGGGGGGGGGGGGGTGGTTAGAGTAGGCTGGGCTACGGGGGAGTGCCGGGAGGGGGTCCGTGCCGGGGTGGAGGTTGGGGGTTGTGGAGGGGGTCCGTGCCGGGGTGGAGGTTGGGGGGGGGTCCGTGCTGGGGTGGAGGTTGGGGGTTGGGGAGGGGGTCCGTGCCGGGGTGGAGGTTGGGGAGGGGGTCCGTGCCGGGGTGGAGGTTGGGGAGGGGGTCCGTGCCGGGGTGGAGGTTGGGGAGGGGTTCCGTGCCGGGGTGGAGGTTGGGGAGGGGGTCCGTGCCGGGGTGGAGGTTGGGGGGGGTCCGTGCTGGGGTGGAGGTTGGGGGTTGGGGAGGGGGTCCGTGCCGGGGTGGAGGTTGGGGGGGGGTCCGTGCTGGGGTGGAGGTTGGGGGTTGGGGAGGGGGTCCGTGCCGGGGTGGGTGATGGGAGGGCAAATGAGTTGGTCCACCTGGCCAGGTGCCAGCCTCCAACAGTTGGACCCATGCGGTCCATGCCACCTGGCTGGGGGGAGGAGGGGATATGGGCAATGATTACATGTCGTCGTTCCCCTCCCCCCCACCAGGCCGTCATGTTTTCAGACCATCCAGCGATGTTGGCCGCCGTGGTGGCAGCCGCTCATGTCTATGTTGCCCTGGATGAGGAGGAGGAGGAGGAGGAGGAGGAGCGTGCCAGAGAGGCGGCGCAGGCTGCCGCAGAGGGGCAGGCGGCAGCCGCCCAGGCTGGAGGGACACCTGACCGACAGGACGAGGAGGGGGAGGAGGACGTCGCGGCCCCACGGCAACGGAGGCACCCGAGGGCGCCCCGTGTGTACCGGCCCCGGCAGTCATACCAGGACCTCACGGACCGGGAATGCAGGAGGAGACTCCGGATGAGCCGGGAAACCGTGGCACACATCTGCCACCTGCTGGCACACCTGTCACCGCGTGGCACTGGCGGGGGACACCCTCTCCCCGTGTCCGTCAAGGTTACGGTGGCCCTGAACTTTTATGCAACGGGGTCATTCCAGGCACCGAGTGGGGACCTGTCCGGCATATCGCAGACATCGGTGCATCGGTGCATCCGGGCAGTGACAGATGCCCTTTATGCCATGGCGCACCACTACATCCGCTTCCCCGTGGACCGGGCCAGCCAAGATGCCCGGGCCGTGGGCTTCTCTGCCATTGCCGGGTTCCCCATGGTCCAGGGCGCGATCGATGGGATGCACGTCGCCGTGCGGCCACCTGCAGATAACAGGGCCGTGTTCACTAATAGGAAGGGGACCTATTCGATGAACGTATAGGTGGTCTGCGACCACCGCATGATGATCCTGCACGTCTGCGCCCGTCACCCAGGCAGTGTACACGACTCATTCGTGTTGTCGCGGTCATCCATCCCCGGCATGTACGAGGGACGCCATCCCCGGCTGAGGGGCTGGTTGCTGGGCGACAGGGGCTACCCATTGCGATCGTGGCTGATGACGCCTATACGGAGGCCACGCAATGAGGCGGAGAACCGCTACAATGATGCCCATGTAGCGACAAGGGGAGTGATCGAGAGGTGCTTTGGCGTGCTGAAGATGCGTTTCAGGTGCCTGGACCTCTCTGGGGGCGCCCTCCAGTATCGGTCAGATAGGGTCGGCCGCATCATTGTGGTGTGCTGCGTCCTGCACAACATAGCCCAGCAGAGGGGCGATGTGCCGCAGGCAGAGGTGGGCGGAGTGGAGGAGCAGCAGGAAGAGGCCCAGTCCTCCCCAGATGAGGGGGATGGGGGCAATGGTCAGGGCAGACGGGGTAGACACAGACGGGTGGCTGTCCACCGTTACCGGCTGGCCCAGCGGGCACGGGACAGACTGATAGACGCCCGCTTCACTGACTAGATGGGCGTGGGAATCGGGTAGTATGGCCACAGACCGCACACCATGACAACAGCCGACCACCCACACCCCCCACCCATCCACCCACCCAGCACCCTCACCCCCCTCCCCAACCCCACACACCCCACCCGCATGCACACCACCCCCCCACTCCCAATTGCCGATCCACCGGCGGCACAACGGGCCGGGCTCACCCAGTTGCGGGTGGACGCGTGTCTATCGCAGGCCATGGAGGATGATGACAACCCGCCTCCGATGAGCTCCTGGCTCTACATCGTTGGACTATGTCTGACCCATGGCCACAGTACCACCATCCACCCGGACCATCCCTGCATGCGGCTGTGACACTGCAGCGCACGGTCCCGTCCTCTGCCCGGGGGATGTTGATGGCGGCCCAGGGGGAAGGGGGCAGACTCACCTGGGGCTGAGGTAAGACCACCCCTCACACACACACTTGCGCTCAACGTACATGACACCCCCGCACACTTTGGACAGAGCACAAAGGCAGCTTCGGTAGGTGTAACATTGACTTTAATAACCAAAGGAGTTCATGCACGTGCCCTAGCGCCTAAAACTCATCTGTGCCCTGCACCCGTGCCAACTTACTCAGTGTCTAATTGTTTGGCCTTACGGGCCCTTTGACTACGTCTACGTGGTTCCCCAGACGGTACAGCAGAACTGGAGGTGGACTCCTGTGATTCCTGCCCTCTGACACTGGATCCCTTTGGCGGCCGTTTCCTGGGGCGTCCTGGCCTAGATGGGCCAGGCTGCGGCCCGGGCGACTGGGATGGCGAGCTGCCAGCCTGTCCTGCCCGTTGCCCACCCGATGCACCTGGGACGGAAGGGGGGGAGTCCGAGGTGTCGCGGTGTACCGGGACCTCCCCTACAGAGGGAGCCGGGACGGACCACACCACCTCCTCCTCCCTCGGGGTGCCCGATGGCCCCCAGGCCTCTACATGGGTGGGGGATGCGAACGGACTGGCCATCCGACGCGCCCCCGACATCTGGCACTGCCAGTCCTGGAGGCCCGTGCTGGTATCGACAGGGGTCTGCAGGTTTGCAGCCATGGAGCCCAGGGGGTTGTTGAACCCTGTCTGCGACAGTGCGACGCCAGCTCGCACATGGCCACTGGCGCCGATGCCCTCAGCGATGGCCTGCTGAGACTGGGCCATGGCCTGCAGAGACTGGGCCATGGCCTGCAGAGACTGGGCTATGGCCTGCTGAGACTGGGCCATGGCCTGCTGAGACTGGGCCATGGCCTGCTGAGACTGGGCTATGGCGTGCTGAGACTGGGCTATGGCGTTGAGCGCCTCTGCCATCTGGCGCTGGCACTGGCTCATGGCCTCCTGTGAGAGGGCAGCCATTTCCTGGGCCACAGACGCCGCCTGCACGGAAGGCCCCAGGCCTCGCAAACCGTTCCCCATGTCTGACACCGTCGCACCCATTGCCTCCACCGCGGACGCCACCCGTGCGGTGTCAGCCTGGGTGGCACGCATGACCGGGACCACTCCCAGCTCCTGGACGCGGGTGGACTCCTCCACCTGCGACCGCAGCCGCCGCTAGCCACCCGTCACCCTATTCGCTCGTCTCCGTGTCGGTGGTTGCATCGGATCTATGTGTGGGTGTGGTAACTGCAGGAACCCGGGATCCATCTGGGCGGCAGATGTTCGCTTGGCCTGGGCTGCCCTCCGACCGCCCGGTCCCTCTGCTGCTCCTACCTCCACCTGCTGTACCGGGACGGCTGTGTTGTGCGCACCAGTGAGTGTACCAGACGCCTCATCACTAAAGTGCCCAACCGTGGTGAGTGTTTCTGCGATGGTGGAGGGTGTTGGTGACAGCAGTGGCGTTGTGTCGTGCTCTTCGTCCCACTCTGAGTCCATGGCACTTTGGGGTGGGGGTTCGTCTCCACCCATCCACTCTGAGTCACTGTCCGGTATTTCGTCTTCCCGGGTAGGGGTGTCCTGGGTAGTGCTGTCCCGGGTAGTGCTGTCCCGGGTAGTGCTGTCCCGGGTAGTGCTGTCCCGGGTAGTGGTGTCCCGGGTAGGGGTGTCCTGGGTAGTGGTGTCCCGGGTAGGGGTGTCCTGGATAGTGGTGTCCTGGGTAGTGGTGTCCTGGCTCGGATGTGACGGGGGCCTGTGGCTGCCCCCCTCATCGCTGGGTGGTCGCTCCCGCACGTGACGGGGGTGTCGTCTCCCTGTTGCTCCAGGTCTCTCCGTCTCCCGTGGTCTCCGAGGGGCATCCTGCGGGCGTCGCATGCTGGAGGGTTCGGGTCTCTCCGTCTCCCGTGGTCTCCGAGGGGCATCCTGCGGGCGTCGCATGCTGGAGGGTTCGGGTCTCTCCGTCTCCCGTGGTCTCCGAGGGGCATCCTGCGGGCGTCGCATGCTGGAGGGTTCGGGTCTCTCCGTCTCCCGTGGTCTCCGAGGGGCATCCTGCGGGCGTCGCATGCTGGAGGGTTCGGGTCTCTCCGTCTCCCGTGGTCTCCGAGGGGCATCCTGCGGGCGTCGCATGCTGGAGGGTGCGGGTCTCTCCGTCTCCCGTGGTCTCCGAGGGGCATCCAGCGGGCGGTCTGCATCTGCGGGGATGGGTGCCTGGACGTTTGGTCCTGCGATACACAATGAAGCATGCATGGTTAGACATCAGGCAGTGATCAGGTGATACGGGAGAGGGGGATATAGGGGAGGGGGGATATGGGGATGGGCTGTTGGTGGCTCACTTGCTCGTGGGGCCCCGACCTCTGCATCAGCAACCTCCCGGTCCTCAGGTCCGCCAGCCAGTTCCAGGGCCCTTTCCTCGTGTACGGTCAGTGGCCTCTCATCAGCGGGCCCTCCTCCAGTCCTCACATGCTCCCTATTGTTGTGTGCGCGCTTCTCCTGGGGGGGGGGGGGGGGGGGGGGGGGGTGGTGGCAGGGGTAAAAGGCAACAGTGTTAGGCAGGTATATGAATGCACGCCATCGGTTGCGCGTGCATTGCAGAGGTTAAGGTTAGGGCTGGATTCACTTGGGGATATGGGGGATATGGGGGAGGGGGGGATATGGGGGAGGGGGGATATGGGGGAGGGGGGATATGGGGGATATGGGGGAGGGGGGAATATGGGGGATATGGGGGAGGGGGGATATGGGGGATATGGGGGAGGGGGGATATGGGGGATATGGGGGAGGGGGGATATGGGGGAGGGGGGGATATGGGGGAGGGGGGGATATGGGGGAGGGGGGATATGGGGGATATGGGGGAGGGGGGATATGGGGAGGGGGGGATATGGGGGAGGGGGGGATTTGGGGGAGAGGGGATATGGGGGATATGGGGGACGCTCACCCTGCCTGCTCTGACGAGGTCGTTCACCTTCTTGTGGCACTGGGTGCCTGTCCGTGGTGTTAGGGCCACAGCGGTGACGGCCTCTGCCACCTCCCTCCACAGACGCCGGCTGTGGCGTGGGGCAACTCTGCGGCCGTGCCCGGGATACAGGGCGTCCCTCCTCTGCTCCACCGCATCCAGGAGCGCCTCCACATCGCGTGACTCGAACCTCGGGGCTGAGCGACGGCCAGCCATCAAGTCGGGTGTTGCGGTCGGCTGTTCCGGTCGGGTGGGGGGGAGCTGCGCGGCCTTATGAGCCGTCACGCCGTGCAGCGCGTATGACACTGCACGGCGTGAACCACTGCGCAAGCGCGGATCCCGTTACGTCGCTGCTAGCCCATTTCGGGCCGCAGACTATCGGCCCATTTTTATGACGTGACGCAAGTGGGATTTGCGCCGTTTTTTGCGCCGATCGGCGGAGTTTCCGCCGATAACGGAGAATTTCGCCCCTGGATAGAGCAGGGACGGGAATGGTTGTTGCAGGTGCCAGGATTTAGATATTTCAGTCAGCTCGGGGAAGGTGGTAAAAGAGGGGGAAGGGTGGCATTGTTAGTCAAGGACAGAAGAAACGGTGACAGAAAGGACGTTTGATGACGACTCGTACTGAGGTAGTATGGGCTGAGGTTAGAAACAGGAAAGGAGAGGTCACCCTGTTAGGGGGTTTCTATAGGCCTCCGAAAAGTTCCAGAGATGTAGAGGAGGCGATTGCAAAGATGATTCTGGATAGGAGCGAAAGCAACAGGGTAGTTGTTATGGGGGACTTTAACTTTCCAAATATTGACTGGAAACGCTATAGTTCGAGTACATTAGATGGGTCCGTTTTTGTCCAATGTGTGCAGGAGGGTTTCCTGACACAGTATGTAGATAGGCCACTGAGAGGCGAGGCCATATTGGATTTGGTACTGGGTAATGAACCAGGACAGGTGTTAGATTTGGAGGTAGGTGAGCACTTTGGTGATAGTGACCACAATTCGATTACGTTTACTTTAGTGATGGAAAGGGATAGGTATATACCGCAGGGCAAGAGTTATATAAGAACATAAGAACATAAGAACTAGGAGCAGGAGTAGGCCATCTGGCCCCTCGAGCCTGCTCCACCATTCAATGAGATCATGGCTATCATGAGATCAAAAAGGGGAGCAGAGACAACCCCGGCAACTATAGACCGGTGAGCCTCACGTCTGTAGTGGGTAAAGTCTTGAAGGGGATTATAAGAGACAAGATTTATAATCATCTAGATAGGAATAATATGATCAGGGATAGTCAGCATGGCTTTGTGAAGGGTAGGTCATGCCTCACAAACCTTATCGAGTTCTTTGAGAAGGTGACTGAACAGGTAGACGAGGGTAGAGCAGTTGATGTGGTGTATATGGATTTCAGCAAAGCGTTTGATAAGGTTCCCCACGGTAGGCTATTGCAGAAAATACGGAGGCTGGGGATTGAGGGTGATTTAGAGATGTGGATCAGAAATTGGCTAGCTGAAAGAAGACAGTAAGTGGTGGTTGATGGGAAATGTTCAGAATGGAGTTCAGTTACAAGTGGAGTACCACAAGGATCTGTTCTGGGGCCGTTGCTGTTTGTCATTTTTATCAATGACCTAGAGGAAGGCGCAGAAGGGTGGGTGAGTAAATTTGCAGACGATACTAAAGTCGGTGGTGTTGTCGACAGTGTGGAAGGATGTAGCAGGTTACAGAGGGATATAGATAAGCTGCAGAGCTGGGCTGAGAGGTGGCAAATGGAGTTTAATGTAGAGAAGTGTGAGGTGATTCACTTTGGAAGGAATAACAGGAATGCGGAATATTTGGCTAATGGTAAAGTTCTTGAAAGTGTGGATGAGCAGAGGGATCTAGGTGTCCATGTACATAGATCCCTGAAAGTTGCCACCCAGGTTGATAGGGTTGTGAAGAAGGCCTATGGCGTGTTGGCCTTTATTGGTAGAGGGATTGAGTTCCGGAGTCGGGAGGTCATGTTGCAGCTGTACAGAACTCTGGTACGGCCGCATTTGGAGTATTGCGTACAGTTCTGGTCACCGCATTATAGGAAGGACGTGGAGGCTTTGGAGCGGGTGCAGAGGAGATTTACCAGGATGTTGCCTGGTATGGAGGGAAAATCTTATGAGGAAAGGCTGATGGACTTGAGGTTGTTTTCGTTGGAGAGAAGAAGGATAAGAGGAGATTTAATAGAGGCATACAAAATGATCAGGGGGTTAGATAGGGTGGACAGTGAGAGCCTTCTCCCACAGATGGAAATGGCTGGCACGAGGGGACATAGCTTTAAACTGAGGGGTAATAGATATAGGACAGAGATCAGAGGTAGGTTCTTTACGCAAAGAGTAGTGAGGCCGTGGAATGCCCTACCTGCTACAGTAGTGAACCCGCCAACATTGAGGGCATTTAAAAGTTTATTGGATAAACATATGGGTGATAATGGCACAGTGTAGGTTAGATGGCTTTTGTTTTGGTGCAACATCGTGGGCCGAAGGGCCTGTACTGCGCTGTATTGTTCTATGTTCTATGGCTGATCTTTTGTGGACTCAGCTCCACTTTCCGGCCCGAACACCATAACCCTTAATCCCTTTATTCTTCAAAAAACTATCTATCTTTATCTTAAAAACATTGAATGAAGGAGCCTCTACTGCTTCACTGGGCAAGGAATTCCATAGATTCACAACCCTTTGGGTGAAGAAGTTCCTCCTAAACTCAGTCCTAAATCTACTTCCCCTTATTTAGAGGCTATGCCCCCTAGTTCTGCTTTCACCCGCCAGTGGAAACAACCTGCCCACATCAATCCTATCTATTCCCTTCATAATCTTATATGTTTCTATAAGATCCCCCCTCATCCTTCTAAATTCCAACGAGTACAGTCCCAGTCTACTCAACCTCTCCTCGTAATCCAACCCCTTCAGCTCTGGGATTAACCTAGTGAATCTCCTCTGTACACCCTCCAGTGCCACTACGTCCTTTCTCAAGTAAGGAGACCAAAACTGAACACAATACTCCAGGTGTGGCCTCACTAACACCTTATACAATTGCAGCAGAACCTCCCTAGTCTTAAACTCCATCCCTCTAGCAATGAAGGATAAAATTCCATTTGCCTTCTTAATCACCTGTGGCACCTGTAAACCAACTTTTTGCGACTCATGCACTAGCACACCCAGGTCTCTCTGCACAGCAGCATGTTTTAATATTTTATCATTTAAATAATAATCCCTTTTGCTGTTATTCCTAACAAAATGCATAATCTCACATTTGTCAACATTGTATTCCATCTGCCAGACCCTAGCCCATTCACTTAGCCTATCCAAATCCCTCTGCAGACTTCCAGTATCCTCTGCACTTTTTGCTTTACCACTTATCTTAGTGTCGTCTGCAAACTTGGACACATTGCACTTGGACCCCAACTCCAAATCATCTATGTAAATTGTGAACAGTTGTGGGCCCAACACTGATCCCTGAGGGACACCACTAGCTACTGATTGCCAACCAGAGAAACACCCATTAATCCCCACTCTTTGCTTTCTATTAATTAACCAATCCTCTATCCATGCTACTACTTTCCCCTTAATGCCATGCATCTTTATCTTATGCAACAACCTTTTGTGTGGCACCTTGTCAAAGGCTTTCTGGAAATCCAGATATACCACATCCATTGGCTCCCCGTTATCTACCGCACTGTTAATGTCCTCAAAAAATTCCACTAAATTAGTTAGGCACGACCTGCCCTTTATGAACCCATGCTGCGTCTGCCCAATGGGACAATTTCCATCCAGATGCCTCGTTATTTCTTCCTTGATGATAGATTCCAGCATCTTCCCTACTACCGAAGTTAAGCTCACTGGCCTATAATTACCCGCTTTCTGCCTACCTCCTTTTTTAAACAGTGGTGTCACGTTTGCTCATTTCCAATCCGCCGGGACCACCCCAGAATCGAGTGAATTTTGGTAAATTATCACTAGTGCATTTGCAATTTCCCTAGCCATCTCTTTTAGCACTCTGGGATGCATTCCATCAGGGCCAGGAGACTTGTCTACCTTTAGCCCCATTCGCTTGCCCATCACTACCTCCTTGGTGATAACAATCCTCTCAAGGTCCTCACCTGTCATAGCCTCATTTCCATCACTGGCATGTTATTTGTGTCTTCCACTGTGAAGACCGACCCAAAAAACCTGTTCAGTTCCTCAGCCATTTCCTCATCTCCCATTATTAAATCTCCCTTCTCATCCTCTAAAGGACCAATATTTACCTTAGCCACTCTTTTTTGTTTTATGTATTTGTAGAAACTTTTACTATCTGTTTTTATATTCTGAGCAAGTTTACTCTCATAATCTACCTTACTCTTCTTTATAGCTTTTTTAGTAGCTTTCTGTTGCCCCCTAAAGATTTCCCAGTCCTCTAGTCTCCCACTGATCTTTGCTACTTTGTATGTTTTTTCCTTCAATTTGATACTCTCCCTTATTTCCTTAGATATCCACGGTCGATTTTCCCTCTTTTTACCGTCCTTCCTTTTTGTTGGTGTAAACCTTTGCTGAGCACTGTGAAAAATCACTTGGAAGGTTCTCCACTGTTCCTCAACTGTTTCACTATAAAGTCTTTGCTCCCAGTCTACCTTAGCTAGTTCTTCTCTCATCCCATTGTAATCTCCTTTGTTTAAGCACAAAACACTAGTGCGTGATTTTACCTTCTCACCCTCCATCTGTATTTTAAATTCCACCATATTGTGATTGCTCCTTCCGAGAGGATCCACAACTATGAGATCCTGAATCAATCCTGTCTCATTACACAGGACCAGATCTAGGACCGCTTGTTCCCTCATAGGTTCCATTACATACTGTTCTAGGAAACTATCGCGGATACATTCTATAAACTCCTCCTCAAGGCTGCCTTGACCGACCTGGTTAAACCAATCAACATGTAGATTAAAATCCCCCAGGATAACTGCTGTACCATTTCTACATGCATCTGTTATTTCTTTGTTTATTGCCTGCCCCACCATAATGTTACTATTTGGTGGCCTATAGATTACTCCTATCAGTGACTTTTTCGCCTTACTATTCCTGATTTCCACTCAAATGGATTCAACCTTATCCTCCATAGCACCGATGTCATCCCTTACTGTTGCCCGGATGTCATCCTTAAATAACAGAGCTGCACCACCTCCCTTACCATCCACTCTGTCCTTCCGAAAAGTTTGATATCCTCGGATATTTAACTCCCAGTCATGACCATCCTTGAACCGTGTTTCAGTAATGGCCACTAAATCATAGTCATTCACGATGATTTGCGCCATCAACTCATTTACCTTATTCCGAATACTACGAGCATTCAGGTAAAGTACACTTATGTTGGCTTTTTTACCTCTGTTCTGAATCTTAACACCTCGATCAGTAACCTCTCCGAAGTTATATTTCCTCTTAACCTTTCTCCTAATTTTCCTTGTCGTTGAACCCATATCTTCATGTAACAACCTGCCGCGTCGCTTACCATTAATGTTTTCACTTCCCGTTTTATTTCTTTTAGTATTCCTGGACCTATTCACTGAGCTCCCCTCAGTCACTGTACCTTGTACTGTCGCCCTTTTTGATTTTTGACTATGGCTTCTCTGCCTTACGCTTTCCCCCTTACTGCCTTTTATTTCTGTCCCTGTTTTACTACCTTCCAACTTCCTGCATCGGTTCCCATCCCCCTGCCACATTAGTTTAAATTCTCCCCAACAGCTCGAGCAAACACCCCCCCAGGACATCGGTTCCAGTCCTGCCCAGGTACAGACCGTCCGGTTTGCACTGGTCCCACCTCCCCCAAACCGGTTCCAATGTCCCAGGAATTTGAATCCCTCCCTCTTGCACCATCTCTCGAGCCACGCATTCATCCTCTCTATCCTGACATTCCTACTCTGACTATCTCGTGGCACTGGTAGTAATCCTGAGATTACTACCTTTGAGGTCCTACTTTTTAGTTTAACTCCTAGCTCCCTAAATTCAGCTTGTAGGACCTCATCCCGTTTTTTACCTATATCGTTGGTGCCTATATGCACCACGACAGCTGGCTGTTCACCCTCCCCCCCCCAGAATGTCCTGCAGCCGCTCCGAGACATCCTTGACCCTTGCACCAGGGAGGCAACATACCATCCTGGAGTCTCGATTGCGTCCGCAGAACCGCCTGTCTATTCCCCTTACAGTTGAGTCCCCTATCACTATAGCCCTGCCATTCTTCTTCCTGCCCAGCTGCGCAGCAGAGCCAGCCACGGTGCCATGAACCTGGCTGCTGCTGCCTTCCCCTGGTGAGCCATCTCCCTCAACAGTATCCAAAGCGGTATATCTGTTTTGCAGGGAGATGGCCGCAGAGGACACCTGCACTGCCTTCCTACTCTTGTTCTGTCTTTTGGTCACCCATTTTCTATCTCCCTCAGTACCTTTCACCTGCGGTGTTACCAACTTGCTAAATGTGCTATCCACGACGTCCTCAGCATCGTGGATGCTCCAAAGTGAGTCCATCCGCAGCTCCAGAGCCATCAAGCGGTCTAACAGGAGTTGCAACTGGACACACTTCTTGCACGTGAAGGAGCCAGGGACAGTGGACGTGTCCCTGAGCTCCCACATCACACACGAGGAGCATGACATGGGTCTGAGATCTCCTGCCATGTCTTAAACATTCGGTTAACTTCAACAACTACAATTTCAACAAAAAAAACAACAAAGAAAAAATAAATAAATATACCAATGAAAAGAAACAGAAAAACAGAAACACGACTTACCAGACTGGGGGAAAGGCAATTATGATGCGATGAGGCAAGACTTAGGATGCATCGGATGGAGAGGAAAACTGCTGGGGATGGGCACAATGGAAATGTGGAGCTTGTTCAAGGAACAGCTACTGCGTGTCCTTGATAAGTATGTACCTGTCAGGCAGGGAGGAAGTGGTCGGGTGAGGGAACCGTGGTTTACTAAAGCAGTCGAAACACTTGTCAAGAGGAAGAAGGAGGCTTATGTAAAGATGAGACATGAAGGTTCAGTTAGGGTGCTCGAGAGTTACAAGTTAGCTCGGAAGGACCTAAAGAGAGAGCAAAGAAGAGCCAGGAGGGGACATGAGAAGTCTTTGGCAGGTAGGATCAAGGATAACCCTAAAGCTTTCTACAGATATGTCAGGAATAAACAAATGACTAGGGTAAGAGTAGGGCCAGTCAAGGACAGTAATGGGAAGTTGTGCTTGGAGTCCGAGGAGATAGGAGAGGTGCTAAATGAATATTTTTCTTCAGTATTCACACAGGAAAAAGTCAATGTTGTCGAGGAGAATACTGAGATTCAGGCTACTAGACTAGAAGGGCTTGAGGTTCATAAGGAGGAGGTGTTAGCAATTCTGCAAAGTGTGAAAATAGATAAGTCACCTGGGCCAGATGGGATTTATCCTAGGATTCTCTGGGAAGCTAGGGAGGAGATTGCTGAGCCTTTGGCTTTGATCTTTAAGTCATCTTTGTCTACAGGAATAGTGCCAGAAGACTGGAGGATAGCAAATGTTGTCCCCTTGTTCAAGAAGGGGAGTAGAGACAACCCCGGTAACTATAGACCAGTGAGCCTTACTTCTGTTGTGGGAAAAATCTTGGAAAAGTTTATAAGAGATAGGATGTATAATCATCTGGAACTGAATAATTTGATTAGAGATAGTCAACACGGTTTTGTGAAGGGTAGGTCGTGCCTCACAAACCTTATCGAGTTCTTTGAGAAGGTGACCAAACAGGTGGATGAGGGTAGAGCAGTTGATGTGGTGTATATGGATTTCAGCAAAGGGTTTGATAAGGTTCCCCACGGTAGGCTATTGCAGAAAATACGGAGGCTGGGGATTGAGGGTGATTTAGAGATGTGGATCAGAAATTGGCTAGCTGAAAGAAGGCAGAGGGTGGTGGTTGATGGGAAATGTTCAGAATGGAGTTCAGTTACAAGTGGAGTACCACAAGGATCTGTTCTGGGGCCGTTGCTGTTTGTCATTTTTATAAATGACTCGGAGGAGGGTGTAGAAGGATGGGTGAGTAAATTTGCAGATGACACTGAAGTCGCTGGAGTTGTGCACAGTGCAGAAGGATGTTACAAGTTACAGAGGGACATAGATAAACTGCAGCGCTGGGCTGAGAGGTGGCAAATGGAGTTTAATGCAGAAAAGTGTGAGGTGATTTATTTTGGAAGGAATAACAGGAAGACAGAGTACTGGGCTAATGGTAAGATTCTTGGCAGTGTGGATGAGCAGAGAGATCTCTGTGTCCATGTACATAGATCCCTGAAAGTTGCCACTCAGGTTGAGAGGGCTGTTAAGAAGGCGTACGGTGTGTTAGCTTTTATTGGTAGAGGGATTGAGTTTCGGAGCCATGAGATCATGTTGCAGCTGTACAAAACTCTGGTGCGGCCGCATTTGGAGTATTGCGTGCAATTCTGGTCGCCGCATTATAGGAAGGATGTGGAAGCATTGGAAAGGGTGCAGAGGAGATTTACCAGAATGTTGCCTGGTATGGAGGGAAGATCTTATGAGGAAAGGCTGAGGGACTTGAGGCTGTTTTCGTTAGAGAGAAGCGGGCAGCACGGTAGCACACGTGGCTAGCACTGTGGCTTCACAGCGCCAGGGTCCCAGGTTCGATTCCATGCTGGGTCACTGTCTGTGCGGAGTCTGCACGTTCTCCCCGTGTGTGCGTGGGTTTCCTCCGGGTGCTCCGGTTTCCTCCCACAGTCCAGTCCAAAGACGTGCAGGTTAGGTGGACTGGCCGTGATAAATGCCCTTAGTGTCCAATAAAAGGTTGTAGGAGTTATTGGGTTATGGGGACAGGATGGAAGTGAGGGCTTAAGTGAGTCGGTGCAGACTCGATGGGCCAAATGGCCTCCTTCTGCACTGTACGTTCTATGTTCTATGTTAAGAAGTGACTTAATTGAGGCATACAGGATGATCAGAGGATTGGATAGGGTGGACAGTGAGAGCCTTTTTCCTCAGATGGTGATGTCTAGCACGAGGGGACATAGCTTTAAATTGAGAGGAGATAGATATAAGACAGATATCAGAGGTAGGTTCTTTACTCAGAGAGTAGTAAGGGCGTGGAATGCCCTGCCTGCAACAGTAGTGGACTCGCCAACACTAAGGGCGTTCAAATGGTCATTGGATAGACATATGGACGATAAGGGAATAGTGTCGATGGGTTTAAGAGTGGTCGGCGCAACATCGAGGGCCGAAGGGCCTGTACTGCACTGTAATGGTCTATGTTCTAACAGCACTGTGGGTGTGCCTACCCCCACATGGAGTGCAGTTCATCACCACCTTATCAAGGGCAATTCGGGATGGTCAATGCTGGCCCTGCCAGCGACACCCATGTCGAGTGAATTAATAAATAAACAAACTTGCACTGAATGATATCGAAATAAATAAACCCATTCCAATTCGCTCCCATTACATAACATCCAAATTGGCCAAAGTCTTTCACGCCTACTATACAGGTTTCCATTGGTCCAATCCCTTCTCTTTGACTCCCATTGAATCACCAGATTGTGCTTGGTTGGAATATAATGATAGAATGAATTACCAGTAATACGAGCGATGCCTGGGTTCCGTCTGCCTGTTTCGCCGGCAACATGAGCGCCCAGGCTGTGCCCCACCAAGTACACATCAGACAAGGTGTAATTGTAGTTACTCTGAGGCAGAAAGAGCACAAGGAGGGTCAATTTCTAGTTTTAAAGGAAGGGTTACTCTATCTCTGTGTGAGCTCTCCCTCACCACCCCCGCCCCCCTCCCACCAACACACACACACTGCCCTGCCAAACCCCTCACCTCCCCGAATTTGGTCGCTGTCCCTTCACCTCATCATCCAACCACTTTACCTAATTTCAGAAGATCATCTAAGGTGCTCTGGTCTAAAACCATGAGGTTTAATTAATTTGGGGATTATTAAATCCACTAAGATAATGACCTGGTTTTGGTCAAGTTAGTATTGTGATCAATAGGATGATCACGTTTATTCAACATTCTGTAGGGTGATTATATCCATCTCCATCAGACAGATGGCCTTATTCTACTGGATCATTGGTTACTCCTGGGTTCTATAGATGGTGTATTGTCAGCCAGTGTTCTATAGGTTGCCTGCTCGTGTTCTATAGGGTTAGCATTGTGCTTTATTACTCACCTTCAGGGCATCCAGGAAATATGCAACTTCTGCTCCCACCACCCGGATGTTCTGGGCCGCCTGGCTGAATAGACACTGGGAGCCCCCTCTCCAGTCCACACAGATACAGTTTACATCGTGAACTTGCAGAATCATCTCAAAGAGGACAAAACACAGCCAACGTTAATTTGGTGACCTCACTGTTTCCCAGCACCCACCCTGAGCTGAGCCTGGGATTTCCCGTGTACAAACAGACCATTCAGCCACACTGGCCCATACTGGTTCTTACTCTCCACACGCACCTCCCCCTCATTGGACTTGTAAACGCTCGTCGGACAGATTCCCGGAGGTTTGATCACATGGCCCTGCCCAATAAAATTGCCTTTTACCTCATCTTCAATCACTCCACATGACAGTGAACTCCACATTCTCAGCATTCTCTGGACTAAGTAATTATCCTCGTTAGTGGCTGTTTCAGGTGGTCAATGATTTGACCTCTCCTTGACCCTGCTTCAAATCCCGGCAAAGGAGCCGTTAACATAATAATGGCCTGTGCCAGCACTGGAGAGAGCAGGAATGCTTGGCCAAGCTCCACAAGGTTGAGATCTCCCTACCGCAGGAATCTTCCCGCTCTTCCCAAAATCCCAGAGTGTGAGCGTGATTGCCCCTTCAGACTTCAGCAGAGACCCCACCCACCCACCCCCCCACCCCCACCCTCAGAACACATTTTGCACAGATCCTCCAGATCACACGTTACACAGATTCCCAGATCACACCTTGCACAGACCCTCCAGCTCACACATTGCACAGATCTCCCAGATCACATCTTACATAGGTTACCCCCAGATCACACCTTGCACAGATCTCCCAGATCACACCTTGCACAGATCCTCCAGCTCACACCTTGGCAGATCTCCCAGATCACACCTTGCACAGATCCTCCAGCTCACACCTTGCACAGATCCTCCAGATCACACCTTGCACAGATCTCCCCGATCACACCTTGCACAGATCTCCCAGCTCACACCTTGCACAGATCTCCCCGATCACACCTTGCACAGATCTCCCAGATGACACCTTGCACAGATCCTCCAGCTCACACCTTGCACAGATCTCCCAGATCACATCTTACCCAGATTACCCCCAGATCACACCTTGCACAGATCTCCCAGATCACACCTTGCACAGGTTCCCAGATCACACCTTGCACAGATCCTCCAGCTCACACCTTGCACAGATCCTCCAGCTCACACCTTGCACAGATCCTCCAGCTCACACCTTACACAGATTCCCAGATCACACCTTGCACAGATTCACAGATCACACCTTGCACAGATCCTCCAGATCACACCTTGCACAGATTCCCAGATCACACCTTGCACAGATCCCAAGATCACACCTTGCACAGATCCTCCAGATCACACCTTGCACAGATTCCCAGATCACACCTTGCACAGATCCTCCAGATCACACCTTGCACAGATTCCCAGATCACACCTTGCACAGATTCCCAGATCACACCTTGTACAGATCCTCCAGATCACACCTTCAACAGACCTCCCAGATCACACCTTGCACAGATTCCCAGATCACACCTTGCACAGATTCCCAGATCACACCTTGCACGGACGCCAAGATCACATCCTACACAGATTCCCAGATCACACCTTGCACACATCCCAAGATCACATTTTACACAGATTCCCACATCACACTTTATACAGATCCTCCAGATCACACCTTGCACAGATGTGTGATCCAGCTGACATCTCCATGTTCCAAATAACCGTGGATGATTAAGACAGTTTTCTGATCAATATTGAAGTGTGATGTGGCGACTGTCTCCGGAATCGTTCCACTAATTTCCTAAATAAATAACAAGAAATTCTTTCAGAATCAGATTTGAAATGATTTCCCCTTCAGGAATGTGTAAACTCAAGTAAAGCATTCACAAGCACAGTTTGCTCACATTGACCAGCTCTCTGCAGTCAGTAGCAAAGGGTCACAGACACTCCTGACTCCGGCCGGGAATGTTGCCCATGAAGATTTGATGCCCACGAGAGTGAGAATTGCCTGTATTCTGATATCATTTTTAATCTACCATTAACAGGAACCTGATCAGACCGTCAGGTTGAAGGATCTAAGCAGGCTGGGGATCCAAATACACTTTGTAAGGGCGTGCTGCTGATTGCAAAATGGGATTAGGGTGAAGCTGATAATAAACACATTTCAACATTTCAAATAAAAATTAATTTTACAGTTTCAAAAACATATTTTAAATGTTACTCTGAGGGAATGGAACTCCACAATTAAATAAATAGTTCTTCAGGAGGGATTTTCAGCACTGATGTTATTTTTGTATGCCAGTTAATAATCCAATTATTTCTGATTAAACAGGTTTACATTCTCCTCAATGTTTTTACAGTGAAAATAGCAAATCAATAGCTATGGATTAAGCCAAATCACCCAATCTGTGTTGATGCCGCGGTAGAGGTCTCGAAGAGAGCAGGGCACTGAATCTTTGACAGAAACTTCGGCTTTTCACTGACTGGGTGTCATTGTCTCAATTGATGGTAATTTACACAACGATGATGTCGAAATCTCCCTCAATACTGACTCGCGCACAGTGCAGCACTCCCTCAGTACTGACCCTCTGACAGTGCGGCACTCCCTCAGTACTGACCCTCTGACAGTGCAGCACTCCCTCAGTACTGACCCTCTGACAGTGTGGCACTCCCTCAGTACTGATCCTCTGACAGTGCGGCACTCCCTCAGTACTGACCCTCTGACAGTGCGGCACTCCCTCAGTACTGACCCTCTGACAGTGCAGCACTCCCTTAGTACTGACCATCTGACAGTGCAGCACTCCCTCAGTACTGACCCTCTGACAGTGTGGCACTCCCTCAGTACTGATCCTCTGACAGTGCGGCACTCCCTCAGTACTGACCCTCTGACAGTGCGGCACTCCCTCAGTACTGACCCTCTGACAGTGCAGCACTCCCTTAGTACTGACCATCTGACAGTGCAGCACTCCTTCAGTACTGACCCTCTGACAGTGCAGCACTCCCTCAGTACTGACCCTCTGACAGTGCGGCACTCCCTCAGTACTGACCCTCTGACAGTGCGGCACTCCCTCAGTACTGACTCTCTGACAGTGCGGCACTCCCTCAGTACTGACCCTCTGACAGTGCGGCACTCCCTCAGTACTGACCCTCTGACAGTTCAGCACTCCCTCAGCACTGACCCTCTGACAGTGCAGCACTCCCTCAGTACTGACCCTCTGACAGTGCGGCACTCCCTCAGTACTGACCCTCTGACAGTTCAGCACTACCTCAGCACTGACCCTCTGACAGTGCAGCACTCCCTCAGTACTGACTCTCTGTCAGTGCAGCACTCCCTCAGTACTGACCCTCTGACAGTGCAGCACTCCCTCAGTACTGACCCTCTGACAGTTCAGCACTCCCTCAGTACTGACCCTCTGACAGTGCAGCGCTCCCTCAGTACTGACCCTCTGACAGTGCAGCACTCCCTCAGTACTGACCCTCTGACAGTGCAGCACTCCCTCAGTACTGACCCTCTGACAGTGCAGCACTCCCTCTGTATTGACCCACTGACAGTGCGGCACTCCCTCAGTACTGATTCTCTGACAGTGCGGCACTCCCTCAGTACTGACCCTCTGACAGTGCAGCACTCCCTCAGTACTGACCCTCTGACAGTGCAGCACTCCCTCAGTACTGACCCTCTGACAGTGCAGCACTCCCTCTGTATTGACCCTCTGACAGTGCAGCGCTCCCTCAGTACTGACCCTCTGACAGTGCAGCACTCCCTCAGTACTGACCCACTGACAGTGCGGCACTCCCTCAGTACTGATTCTCTGACAGTGCGGCACTCCCTCAGTACTGACCCTCTGACAGTGCAGCACTCCCTCAGTACTGACCCTCTGACAGTGCAGCACTCCCTCAGTACTGACCCTCTGACAGTGCAGCACTCCCTCAGTACTGACCCTCTGACAGTGCAGCACTCCCTCAGTACTGACCCTCTGACAGTGCGGCACTCCCTCAGTACTGATTCTCTGACAGTGCGGCACTCCCTCAGTACTGACCCTCTGACAGTGCAGCACTCCCTCAGTACTGACCCTCTGACAGTGCGGCACTCCCTCAGTACTGACCCTCTGACAGTGCAGCACTCCCTCAGTACTGACCCTCTGACAGTGCAGCACTCCCTCAGTACTGACCCTCTGACAGTGCAGCACTCCCTCAGTACTGACCCTCTGACAGTGCAGCACTCCCTCAGTACTGACCCTCTGACAGTGCAGCACTCCCTCAGTACTGACCCTCTGACAGTGCGGCACTCCCTCAGTACTGACCCTCTGACAGTGCAGCACTCCCTCAGTACCGACCCTCTGACAGTGCGACACTCCCTCAGTACTGATTCTCTGTGCTATGGTGAATATTCTATGTGCTCTGCCTCAGTGTTGCTGAAATGCAGCATTTAATAAGTTACATTACACATGTGTACTGCAGAGTCTAGTTGCTGTGAGTTGTTTCATTGCTGTTGGAGTTGTCTTCATGCAGTTGTTCTTTTTGACAGTGACTCTACCTGAGAAATGTTTGGGTTCTGCCTGGTGTACAGTTGGAAATGGGTGTTGATCTTGTCCGGGCTCCAGGGGAGCCTGGATCCAGGCCTCTCGTTTGTCCCTGTCCATGGATATCCTCCTGGGAAGCAGCCGAGTCTGTCGTAGCAAATTCCCTCCGCTTCACAAAAATGTGGTGTTCACAGGAGATAGAAAATTGAGAGTCAGTGAGAAAGGCAATAAAATGCACTGGCTGAAATGTACCCCCCACAACGTCAAATACATCCCCTGCAGTATGAGTGACCTGCCGCCAACTGAGGGCAGCATGTCTCAAGCTGCAGTATACCCACAGTCTGGGTAATGTGGGATCATATTACTGTCCTATTTTGATGAATGTAGAAATTGGTATGTATTATATTTCATATCTGTGGCAGTAACATTCTTAAAAACCCTTATTCAAAATACACCCAGGCAGTGTGTCTACTAAAGCTACAATTAATGAGCCATAAAAAGTGAGGGACCATGGTTTCTAACCATTTACTGTTTACATATAGATGGCTAATGGGATATTGTTTTGATTGCTGGAGATAATTTATGAGGGAATGGTGTTTAGTCCTAGCTAAGCAGGTCATGGAACATCTTAATGGGATACAGATTATATATGGGGAGATAGTGGCATAGTGGTATTATCACTGGACTAGTAATCCTGAGATCCAGCGTAATGCTCTGGTTTTGAATCCCCCACTGACAGATGATGAATTTTGAATTCAATAAAAAAAGATCTGGAATTAAAAGCCTAATGATGACCATGAAACCGTTGTCAATTGTTGTAAAACCCCTTGTGATTCACCAATGTCCTTTAGGGAAGGAGATCTGTCACCCTTACCCGGTCCGGCCTACATGTGACTCCAGACCCACAGCGATGCGGTTG
The DNA here is from genome assembly GCF_047496885.1 of Scyliorhinus torazame. Classification (NCBI taxonomy): domain Eukaryota; kingdom Metazoa; phylum Chordata; class Chondrichthyes; order Carcharhiniformes; family Scyliorhinidae; genus Scyliorhinus; species Scyliorhinus torazame. Next base: position 197,124,566 of record NC_092722.1, read on the forward strand.
ACTCCTAAATGCCCTCAGGAATGGGCAATAAATGCCGGCCCAGCCAGCGATGCCCATGAACAAATTTTTAAAATAGAATTAAAGGGGGGAGCTAGGGCTGTCTGTAGTTTTGCAGTCTGTTAGAAGATTTGAAGTTGTTCAGCAGTTTGCCACAGGATTTCAGTCTGACAAGACAGAAGGATTTTTCGGTTGTTCCTGAAAGGGTCTCTTTCCAAAGTAACCCTAATTTTCCAACTTGATTTATCAGTGGAATTTGAACCGTGTTGGGTTGCTTCGTTGGAATATATTTTGTGGTAGGTGTAGATAGTGAGATAACGTTTTTCCTTTTATTTAAAAAACTGTTTAATTGATCATTGTAACACAATTTCATTGATGTTAATGTGGTTAATTCTGTGTTTAAATTAAAGTTTGTTTAACATAAAAGATACCCATTAGCCAGAGTCATCGCTCCCGGGGTGAAGTTTCCTTTCCTCACAGTTTTACAAATTAAAAATTGTTTGAGGTTCGTGTTCGGTATCCTAACAGAGTTTACAGTACCAGATTCTGTCAAGTGGAACTTGCATGTTTTCTGATAACAGTTTGTTAAATATATCAGTATATTATATAATAACAACATGTGTTCATATAGCACCTTTAACTTAGTCAAATATCCCATAACACGTCACAAGAGTGATATATAACAAAACTTTGGCACCAGCCACAAGGCAGATAACAGATAACTTGGATAAATTGGCAGGTCCGAAACACTCAGCGTGTGCTCTCTTATACGATGAGAAGGAAAACAGAGGTTTTTAACAAGTACAAGGGGAGCAAGTCTGCAGAGGCATTAGTGGAGCACAGAAAGTGCAGGATGGAGCTTAAGAAATCAGTTAGGAGAGCAAAGAGGGGTTATGAGAAAGCTCTGACTGGTAAAAGTAGGGAAAATCCCAAGATATTCCATAACTAGGATAACTAGGGAAAGAGTAGGGCCCATTGAGGACCAAGGGGGAAATCTGTGGGTGGAGCCAGAGGATATTGGTGGGGTGTTGAACGAATATTTCACATCTGTTTTCACCCGAGAGAATGAGGAGGTAGTTGTTACGGAACTCGGGGAGAGAGACTGTGAGGTTATTGAGCAATAGGGAGCAATATTGCCATAGGGAGGGATAAGGTATTGGAGGTGTTGACAGGCTTAAAAGTGGACAAAACTCCAGGTCCAGAGGAATAGTGTCCCAGGCTGCTGTGGGAGGTGAAAGAGGAGATTGCCGGGGCTCTGATCCAAATTTTTAATTCCTCACTGGCCACGGGGAAAGTGCCAGAGGCCGGGAGAACAGCTAATGTGGTCCCACTATTTAAGAAAGGTTGTAGAGATAAGCCAGGAAACTACAGGCCAGTGAGTCTCACTTTAGTGGTTGGGAAACTACTGGAGAAGATTCTGAAGGAGAGAATCTCTCTCCACTTGGAGAGGCAAGGCTTGATCAGGGATAGTCAGCATGGCTTTGTCAGAGGGAGGTCTTGCCGAACAAATTTGGTTGAATTTTCTGAGCATGTAACCAAGTGTATAGATGAGGGTAGTGTAGTTGATGTGGTTTACATGGATTTCAGCAAAGCCTTTGACAAGGTCACATGGGAAACTTATTAAGAAGGCAAATGCACATGGGTTACAGGGGAACTTGATACGGTGGATTCATTATTGGCTGAGCTGTAGGAGACAGAGGGTGATGACAGACGGCTGCTTTATTGTCTGGAAGTCAGTGACCAGTGGTGTACCACAGGGATCCGTGCTGGGTCCCCTACTGTTTGTCATTTATATAAATGACATAGATGACTGTGTGGGGGGTTCGATCAGTAATTTTGCAGATGACACAAAGATTGGCCGGGTGGTCAACAGTGAGGCTGAGGATCTTGGGAGGATATAGATGGGATTGTCAAATGGGCGGATAAGTGGCAGATGAAATTTAACCCTGAAAATTGAGGAGATAAACGTTTGAAGGAGTAATTTGACAAGGACGTATACTGTGAAAGGTCTGACACTGGGAAGTTCCGTGGAACAAAGGTGTGTTTGCCCATAGATCTCCGAAGGCAGACGGGCAGGTTAATAGGGTGGTGAAAAAGGCATCTGGGATACTCGCTTTTATCAATCGAGGCACAGATTACAAAAACAGGGCGGTCATGTTGGAGTTGTACAGAACATTGGTGAGTCCACAGCTGGAGTACTGTGTCAATTCTAGTCAAGACAATATCAGAAGGATGTGTTTGCACTGGATTGGGTGTAGAGGAGATTCACGGAATGTTGCCTGGGATGGAACATTTAAGTTATGAAGAGCGGTTGGATAGGTTTGGGTTGTTTTCCCTGGAGCAGAGAAGACTGAGGGGTGACCTGATCGAGGTGGACAGGATTCTGAGGGGCATGGGCAGGGTGGATAGGGAGCAGCTGTTCCCCTTCGTTGAAGGGTCAGTGACGAGGAGGCAAAAGTTCAAAGTGAGGGGTGGGAGGTTTAGGGGGGATTTGAGGAAAATCTCTTTTACCCAGAGTGGTGACGGTCTAGAACACACTGCCTGGGAGGGGGGTGAGGGTCTGGAACGCGCTGCCTGGGAGGGGGGTGAGGGTCTGGGACGCGCTGCCTGGGAGGGGGGTGAGGGTCTGGAACGCACTGCCTGGGAGGGGGGTGACGGTCTGGAACGCGCTGCCTGGGAGGGGGGTGAGGGTCTGGAACGCGCTGCCTGGGAGGGGGGTGAGGGTCTGGGATGCGCTGCCTGGGAGGGGGGTGAGGGTCTGGAACGCACTGCCTGGGAGGGGGGTGAGGGTCTGGAACGTGCTGCCTGGGAGGGGGGTAGAGGCGGGTTGCCTCACATCCTTTAAAAAGTACCTGGATGAGCCCTTGGCCGTCAGAATATTCAAGACTATGGGCCAAGGGCTGGCCAATGGGATTAGGTGGGCAGGTCAGGACCTTTCATGTGTCGGTGCCGACTCGATGGGCCGAAGGGCCTCTTCTGCGTTGTTTAATTGGGTGATTCTGTGATTCTATACCAATGATTGTGAGGTGCTTAAGAAGGCAAATGGAGTTTTGTCCTTCATTGCTAGAGGGATGGAGTTTAAGACTAGGGAGGTTATGCTGCAATTGTATAAGGTGTTGGTGAGGCCACATCTGGAGTATTGTGTTCAGTTTTGGTCTCCTTATCTGAGAAAGGACATATTGGCACTGGAGGGAGTGCAGAGGAGATTCACTAGGTTGATCCCAGAGTTGAGGGGATTAGATTATGATGAGAGGTTGAGTAGACTGGGACTGTACTCATTGGAGTTTAGAAGAATGCGAGGGGATCTTATAGAAACATATAAAATTATGAAGGGAATAGATAGGATAGATGCGGGCAGGTTGTTTCCACTGGCGGGTGAAAGCAGAACTAGGGGGTATAGCCTCAAAATCAGGAGAAGTAGTGTGGTAAACCACTGTGTCCTGATATTAAGGGTTGTACGGTAGAATCTGCACTACAGGTTCACCTGAGCCCCTGTATGCTAGCTCCGCCCAGGAGCCGGGTTATAAATATGCGTGGCCTCCAGCTCACAGCCATTTCGCCAGCTGCTGTGGGAGGCCACACATCTGATACTAATAAAGCCTCAGTTTGGATTCAACTTCGTCTCCAGTCAAATTGATCGTGCCTCAATTTATTAGTATCAGACTCAGAAGATGGACCTCTGGATTAAACCAGATCGCCTGCAGCTGGATCCACACGCAAGCGACGCCAGAAAGGACTTCCAGCACTGGCTAGCTTGTTTTGAAGCGTATATCAACGTGGTGCCGACCCCTGTTCCAGAGGCTCAGAAGATTCAAATCTTGTACTCCAGACTCAACTCCAAAGTCTTCCCGCTGATCCATGATGCGCCCAATTACGCTGACGCCATGACTCGACTCAAAGACAATTATGAGCAGAAGACGAACACGCTTTTCACCAGACACGCGCTTGCAACGCGTACTCAACTACCTGGTGAGTCAATCGAGGACTTCTGGAGGGCCCTGATCCCACTAGCTCGGGACTGTGACTGCCAGGACGTTACAGCTAAGGAGCACTCAGATCTCCTTATGAGGGATGCTTTTGTAACTGGGATTGGGTCCGATGTTATCAGGCAGCGGCTCCTAGAAGGGGCCACGCGCGACCTCGCAGAGACTAAAACACTAGCGCTCTCCATGACGGTCGCCCTGCGCAATGTCCAGTCCTATGCCCCCAACCGCGCGGCCCACTCCTCCTACACTTCATGGGCCCCACAGGCAGCCGCCCCAGCGGGGGCGCTACCCACCCAATACGCCTGCGCTACGTGCCAGCCAGTGATCTCTGGGGGGCCTCAATGCTATTTTTGTGGCCAACAAAGACACCCCCACCAACGCTGCCCAGCCCGCGCTGCCCTTTGTACGGCCTGCGGGAAGAAGGGCCACTTCGCAGCGGTGTGCCAGGCCCGCTCAGCGGCAGCGGTCGCCCCCACCCCCCCTGGTCACGGACAATGGGCGCCGCTATCCTCCCCTCCTCCCCAGGCCATATGCGAGCAATGCGCGTCGCCATCTTCTCCCCCGCACAACACATGCGTTTCATGGGCACCGCCATCTTGCTCTACCCCCGCAACGTGCGTTCCATGGGCGCCGCCATTTTCTGATCCCCAGGACCTCCGGGCGCCGCCATCTTGTCCACCCCACAGCACACGAAGACCAACGGCGTTTCAGGACCCCAACTCAATGGCCGCCTCACTATCTGACGATCAACCACGACTCGCATCCATGGCAATCGACCAATCCTGACCACATACTCTGACCAACGCATCCACCAGCGTGAAAGTCAATGGCCATTGACCTCCTGCTTACTGGACTCCGGGAGCACCGAGAGCTTTGTACATCCAAATACATGAAGGTGCTGCTCCCTTAAGGTACACCCTACCAATCAAAGTATCTCCCTGGCCTCCGGATCCCATCGCGTAGCGATCCGGGGGTAATGCACGGTCACGCTCACAGTCCAAGGCGTAGAGTTCCACGGTTTTCGCCTCTACGTCCTCCCTAACCTCTGCGCTGCACTTATCCTTGGCCTGGATTTCCAGTGCAACCTCCAGAGCCTGACCCTTAAATTCGGCGGACCCTTACCACCCCTCACTGTGTGCGGCCTCGCGACCCTAAAGGTCGATCCTCCTTCCCTCTTTGCCAATCTAACTCCAGATTGCAAACCCGTCGCCACCAGGAGCAGACGGGACAGCACCCAGGATAAGGTCTTCATCAGGTCCGAGGTCCAGCGGTTGCTTCGGGAGGGAGTCATTGAGGCCAGCAACAGCCCCTGGAGAGCTCAAGTGGTAGTGGTTAAGTCTGGGGAGAAAAACCGAATGGTCGTGGACTACAGCCAGACCATCAACAGGTACACGCAGCTCGACGCGTACCTCCTCCCACGCATATCTGACATGGTTAACCAGATTGCGCAGTACCGGGTCTTCTCAACGGTGGACCTGAATTCCGTCTACCACCAGCTCCCCATCCGTAAATCGGACCGTCTATACACCGCCTTCGAGGCAGACGGCCGGCTATATCACTTCCTTAGGGTCCCCTTAGGCGTCACCAATGGGGTTTTGTCTTCCAAAGGGAGATGGACCGAATGGTCGACCGGTACGGCTTGTGGGCCACGTTTCCGTACCTAGACAATGTGACCATCTGCGGCCATGATCACCACGACGCTAACCTCGCTAAAATTCTCCGCACCGCCACTCACCCCAACCTCACGTATAACAAGGAGAAGTGTGTGTTCCGTACAAACCGCTTAGCCATCCTCGGTACGTGGTCCAGAACGGAGCTCTGGGGCCCGATCCCGACCGCATGCGCCACCTCATGGAGTTCCCCTCTGTACCCATCTGGGATGGCCACGTCCCGATTACAAAATGGACACTTGCAAAGACTGCAGGGAAAATTGGACAATGCTAAGAAACAAGCAGGTGCAAGCTCTGTCTGTTGATTAGAACCTTAAACGCTCAGACAGGACAGAAACTACCAAACGATTTACATACTAATGAGCCATCTCCGGGGACAAAAGGGAAACATTTAGATGCACAATGTTAGGACAGACTCCCCGGCGCCAGGAGAAGCTAAGACAAAGCAGACTGACAGTCACCAGGACACGCCCAGCGATCAGGGAACCACCCCTCTATTGGAGGAAAATCAATACCGATGATTGGGAAAGACCCAATTAGTTGAGGCCAAGTTCAAGGCCCGCCCAAAAGAGCGCGAAGCCCTTTTGGGTATAAAAGGTATCCCCCAAGGGAGAACGCCCTCCTTTGGCTTTGGCTCTCAGTGAAGAGAGAGACCAGCCTAGCAGCTACAGCAGACCAAGTAAGTTCCAAGTCAACGCACGCTACGAGATAGACGCTCCTAGTTGCTACCCTGTAAACAGCTCAACCCAGCAGCCTCAGAACCGAGCAACGGCCATTGTTCCTCTGACTGAGTGGGCGCCCGAAGCTAAGTATAGGCTTTAGTAATAGCGGTAGTTTAGTTTTGTAGAGTTTATGCATGAGTAGATTTGACTGTGTGTAAATAAATGAGCATTGCTTTTGAACTTACTAACTGGTGTATCGAGTCATTGATCAGTATTCGGTTCTGAACCTTGTGGCGGTGTCGAAAGATACCTGGCGACTCTTGAGCATAAGTGATTAAATAGAGCCAAATTAAGAACCAACCAAAAGTTAGCAACACCTCCCCCACTGCCCCAAGGCCCTCAAACGCTGCCTGGGGTTCTTCTCGTATTACGTACAGTGGGTCCCAAACTATGCGGACAAAGCCCGTCCACTCATACAGTCCATTCATTTCCCCCTGACGGCCAAGGCCCAACAGGCCTTCGCCCGGATCAGAGCTGATATTGCCAAAGCTGGAATGCTGTAGACGAAACACTTCCTTTCCAAGTAGAAAGCGACGCATCGGACGTCGCCCTTGCCGCCACCCTCAACCAGGCAGGCCCGTGGCATTCTTTTCCCGCACCCTCCATGCCTCCAAAATTCAGCACTCATCCGTCGAAAAGGAGGCCCAGGCTATCGTTGAGGCTGTGCGACATTAGAGGCATTACCTGGCCGGCAGGTCGGTAGCCTTCATGTTCAACAACACACAGCGGGGCAAGATCAAAAATGATAAAATCTTGCGGTGGAGAATCGAGCTCTCCACCTATAACTACGAGATTAAGTATTGCCCCGGTAAACTCAACTAGCCCCCAGACGCCCTATCCCGAGGTACATGTGCCAGCGCACAGGTAGACCAACTCCGGACCCTGCACGACAGCCTTTGTCACCCAGGGGTCACTCGGTTGTACCACTTCATTAAGGCACAAAATTTGCCCTACACCGTCGAGGGAGTAAGGACGATCACCAGGGACTGCCAGGTCTGTGCGGAGTGCAAGCCACACTTCTACCGGCCAGACCACGTGCACCTGGTGAAGGCCTCCCGGCCCTTTGAAAGCCTCAGCGTGGATTTCAAAGGACCCCTCCTGTCCTCCGATCAACACACATATTTCCGCAGTGTGATCGATGAATACTCCCGTTTTCCCTTCGCCATCCCATGCCCCGACATGACGTCTGCCACCGTCAGTAAAGCCCTTAATTCTATCTTCACTCTGTTCGGTTTCCCCGCCAACATCCACAGTGACAGGGGATCCTCGTTCATGAGTGATGAGCTGCGCCAGTTCCTGCTCAGCAGGGGGATCGCCTCCAACAGAACGACCAGCTACAACCCCCGGGGAAACTGACAGGTAGAAAGGGAGAATGGGGTGGTATGGAGGGCCGTCCAGCTGGCCGTACGGTCCAGAAATCTCCCGGCCGCCCGCTGGCAAGAGGTCCTCCCTGATGCACTATCTTCCATTCGCTCATTACTCTGCACTGCTACAACAGTACACCACATGAACGTCTTTTTGCCTTCCCCAGGAAGTCCACATCCAGGGTGACGCTCCCGACTTGGCTCACAGCTCCGGGAACTGTGCTTCTCCGTAAACATGTGCGGCTCCACAAGGCGGATCCGTTGGTGAAGAGGGTGCACCTGCTCCACGCAAACCCACAGTACGCCTACGTGGCGTTCCCCGACGGCCGCCAGGATACCGTCTCCCTCAGAGACCTGGCACCAGCAGGTTGCATCCCCACACCCCCTCCGCCCCCGGCGCCACCCTCCCCTCCCCCACCAGCCCCATCGCCCCCCCAGGACTGTTCGTCCTCCCCCTGCCCACCCCCGTTGATGAAGAGGATTCTGGCACGCTCCCGGAGTCAACTTCGACCACGGCAGCACCAACATCGCCGGCTCCACTTCGTCGATCCCAGAGGACGGTCAAGGCACCGGACCGGCTGAATCTCTGACCGGCCCACCGGATGGCCAGAGACATTTTTTTAACTGTTCTGTAAATATTAAAGATTGATAATTGTATATAGTTATCCACCACCCCCGCCGGACACAATTTTAACAGGGGGTGAATGTGGTAAACCACTGTGTTCCTATATTAAGGGTTGTACGGTAGAACCTGCACTACAGGTTCACCTGGGCCCCTGCTTGCTAGCTCCGCCCAGGAGCCGGGTTATAAATATGCGTGGCCTCCAGCTCGCAGCCATTTTGTCAGCTGCTGTAGGAGGCCACACATCTGATACTAATAAAGCCTCAGTTTGAATTCAACTTCATCTCCAGCCAAATTGATCGTGCCTCAAGTAGATTTAGGACTGAATTGGGGAGGAATTTCTTCACCCAAAGGGTTGTGAATCTATGGAATTCCTTGTCCAGTGAAGCAGTTGAGGCTCCTTCATTAACTGTTTTTAAGATAAAGATAGATAGTCTTTTGAAGAATAAAGGGATTAAGGGTTATGGTGTTCGGGCCGGAAAGTGGAGCTGAGTCCACAAAAGATCAGCCATGATCTCATTGAATGGCGGAGCAGGCTCGAGGGGCCAGATGGCCGACTCCTGCTCCTAGTTCTTATGTCCCATTTCAGACTTTCACAAAGTTGGGAGTTGTTTTGGCTAATTGCACATTCTGAAGGGGCGTTTGATTGGGACAGTGTAGAAGGAGCTCTACTCTGTATCTAACCCCGTGCTGTACCTGTCCTGGGAGTGTTTGATGGGGACAGTGTAGAGGGAGCTTTACTCTGTATCTAACCCCATGCTGTACCTGTCCTGGGAGTGTTTGATGGGGACAGTGCAGAGGGAGCTTTACTCTGTATCTAACCCCGTGCTGTACCTGTCCTGCGAGTGTTTGATGGGGACAGTGTAGAGGGGGCTTTACTCTGTATCTAACCCTGTGCTGTACCTGTCCTGGGAGTGTTTGATGGGGACAGTGTAGAGGGAGCTTTACTCTGTATCTAACCCCGTGCTCTACCTGCCATGTCATTTTAATTTTAAATTATTTGTGTGGGTGACAGTGACCACACCGCCCCTCCCATGTCACCCTGAGGACAGAGAGTGTTCGGAGTGACTGAGAGGCAAGACTGGCTTTGGGTTCCTTCCTGAAAGGATGGTGGGAAACCCGTTAGTTTACACAATGATCAGCAATTTTCAGTCACCTCCTGAATTCACTTTCCCAACTTTTCCTGCTGGGATTTGATCCCACCACCTCCGAGTGAGCAATTCAGGAAGAGAAGCACCTGGATCGTGTCCACACTCTTTGGCTGAGCGTATAGAGGCAGCTGATAACCTCCACTTCGAACATTACGAAGTCTTACAACACCAGGTTAAAGTCCAACAGGTTTGTTTCGACTTTAACCTGGTGTTGTAAGACTTCGTACTGTGCTCACCCCAGTCCAACGCCGGCATCTCCACATCATCACTTCGAACATTACCAGCAATAGAAAGTTTTACTAACCAGTGACCCGGTTGAGAAAGATCGCCAGGGGAAGCCATAACTTCAACATCTGGAAGAGAAATGTAGCTAACAGGATCATCACAGCAGCAATCAGCAACAAGTGTAATACCTGGAATATTCCTCATTTGCAAAATTACTCTTATCTTTGGAAACATATTAGCTTCAAACCTTGTAATGAGGTGGTAATGTTCATGTGTAAATGCTTAACGGAGCCTTTCAGTTATCACTCAGGACTTTTCATTGTAACAGCTTCAAATCTAAGGCTGATTTGTTTTTTCATGAATGGGAATGAGACCAGCATTTATTGTTCATCCCGAATTAACCTTCAACTCAGAGTCTTGCTCGACCATTTCAGACGGCATTTAATCCTCACCCTCCTCCATCCTCACCCCCTCCACCCTCACCCCCTCAATCCTCACCCCCTCCATCCTCACCCCCTCCATCCTCACCCCCCTCAATCCTCACCCCCTCAATCCTCACCCCCTCAATCCTCACCCCCTCCATCCTCACCCCCTCCACCCTCACCCCCTCAATCCTCACCCTCCTCCATCCTCACCCCCTCCACCCTCACCCCCTCAATCCTCACCCCCTCCATCCTCACCCCCTCCATCCTCACCCCCCTCAATCCTCACCCCCTCAATCCTCACCCGCTCAATCCTCACCCCCTCAATCCTCACCCCCTCAATCCTCACCCCCTCCATTCTCACCCCCTCAATCCTCACCCGCTCAATCCTCACCCCCTCAATCCTCACCCCCTCCATCCTCACCCCCCTCAATCCTCACCCCCTCAATCCTCACCCCCTCAATCCTCACCCCCTCCATTCTCACCCCCTCAATCCTCACCCGCTCAATCCTCACCCCCTCAATCCTCACCCGCTCAATCCTCACCCGCTCAATCCTCACCCCCTCAATCCTCACCCCCTCAATCCTCACCCCCTCAATTCACACCCGCTCAATCCTCACCCCCTCAATCCTCACCCCCTCAATCCTCACCCCCTCCATCCTCACCCCCTCCATCCTCACCCCCTCAATCCTCATCCCCACCATCCTCACCCTCAATCCTCACCCCCTCCATCCTCACCCACTCCATCCTCACCCCCTCCATCCTCATCCCCCTCAATCCTCACCCGCTCAATCCTCACCCCCTCCATCCTCACCCCCTCCATCCTCACCTCCTCAATCCTCACCCGCTCAATCCTCACCCCCTCCATCCTCACCTCCTCCATCCTCATCCCCCCCATCCTCACAACCTCCATCTTCACCCCCTCAATCCTCACCCCCTCCATCCTCACCCCCTCAATCCTCACCCCCTCCATCCTCAACCCCTCAATCCTCACCCACTCCATCCTCACCCCCTTCATCCTCATCCCCCTCCATCCTCACCCCCTCAATCCTCATCCCCACCATCCTCACCCTCAATCCTCACCCCCTCCATCCTCACCCCCTCAATCCTCACCCCCTCCATCCTCACCCCCTCAATCCTCACCCCCTCCATCCTCACTCCCCTCTATCCTCACCCCCTCAATCCTCACCCCATCAATCCTCACCCCCTCCATCCTCACCCCCTCAATCCTCACCCCCTCAATCCTCACCCCCTCAATCCTCACCCCCTCCATCCTCACCCCCTCCATCCTCACCCCCTCCATTCTCACCCCCTCAATCCTCACCCCCTCCATCCTCATGCCCTCCATCCTCATCCCCCTCCATCCTCACCCCTCCATCCTCATTCCCCTCCATCCTCACCCCCTTCACCTCACCCCATCCTCAGCCCCTCCATCCTCACTCCCTCCATCCTCAACCCCCTCCATCCTCACCCCCTCCATCCTCACCCCCTCCATCCTCACCCTCCATCCTCATCCCCTCAATCCTCACCCCCTCAATCCTCACCCCCTCCAAACTCACCCCCTCCATCCTCACCCCCCTCAATCCTCACCCCCTCCATCCTCACTCCCTCCACCCTCACCCCCTCCACCGTCATCCCCTCCATCCTCACCCCCTCCATCTCACCCCCTCCATCCTCACCCCTCCACCCTCACCCCCTCCATCCTCACCCCCTCCATTCTCACCCCCTCAATCCTCACCCCCTCCAACCTCACCCCCTCCATTCTCACCCCCTCAATCCTCACCCCCTCCAACCTCACCCCCTCCATCTCACCACCCTCCATCCTCACCCCTCCACCCTCACTCCCTCCATCCTCAACCCCCTCCATCCTCACGCCCTCCATCCTCATCCCCCTCCATCCTCACCCCCTTCACCTCACCCCCATCCTCATCCCCCTCAATCCTCACCCCCTCCATCCTCACCCCCTCCATCCTCACCCCCTCCATCCTCACCCCCTCCATCCTCACCCCCTCCATCCTCACACCCTCCATCCACACCCCTCCATCCTCACCCCCTCCATCCTCACCCCCTTCACCTCACCCCCATCCTCATCCCCCTCAATCCTCACCCCCTCCATCCTCACCCCTCCATCCTCACCCCCTCCATCCTCACCCCTCCACCCTCACCCCCTCCATCCTCACCCCCTCCATCCTCACCCCCTCCATCCTCACCCCCTCCATCCTCACCCCCTCCATCCACACCCCTCCATCCTCACCCCCTCCATCCTCACCCCCTCCATCCTCACCCCCTCCATCCACACCCCTCCATCCTCACCCCCTCCATCCTCACCCCCTTCACCTCACCCCCATCCTCATCCCCCTCAATCCTCACCCCCTCCATCCTCACCCCTCCATCCTCACCCCCTCCATCCTCACCCCCTCCACCCTCACCCCCTCCATCCTCACCCCCTCCATCCACACCCCTCCATCCTCACCCCCTCCATCCTCACCCCCTTCACCTCACCCCCATCCTCATCCCCCTCAATCCTCACCCCCTCCATCCTCACCCCTCCATCCTCACCCCCTCCATCCACACCCCTCCATCCTCACCCCCTCCATCCTCACCCCCTCCATCCACACCCCTCCATCCACACCCCTCCATCCACACCCCTCCATCCTCACCCCCTCCACCCTCACCTCCCCCTTTCAGTATTTTTCACATTCCCTCCTCAGAAAGATAAGATTGAAAATTCCTTTTGACAACGCAGATGGAAGCTGATAAAACCCATGCTGTCCACTCTCATCTTTATTTCTCTCTTTGTTTTGCTGTCTTTCCAAGTTATAGAATCTTAGAATAATCAGCACAAGAGGCCATTTAGCCCATCACGCCTATTCTAGGTCTATCCCATTAGTCCCACTCTCCTGCTTCTTCCTCAGAACCCAGCAAATGTTGTCTTTTCCTCCCAAGTCTTTATCCAACTCCATTTTGAAAGTTACTTTTGAATCTGCCTCCAGCGTCCTTTCAGACATCGCCTTCCTGATCACAATAATTCTCCCATTTTGTTCCTCATCTCCACGCTGATTATTTAGTTATCGATGATAAACCTCTGGTTACCGACTCTCCTGCTGATCTATTGACCCGAACCTTCGCACGCTCCCAGGTAGTAACTTCACTGTCTTTTAGTCACAGGTAAACGTGACATATGTTACAGGTAAGACTCACCATCTCCAAGCACGGATTCAGATGTGCTCAGTGTTGCCCACTGTTGCTCTCTCTCTATATACACACACACACACACACACACTCCCCTTGATTTCCCAATCCTTACAAACAGCAGGTTAAAAGGTGGGAAGTGTACAGCTGCACTCTGGAGATGCCAAACACATAACCCAGACCCTCACAGTCATTCCCACAAGGTCAGGTGTCCAGTATAATTAATGCTCCAATTTTAACCTCTTGTCCCTTCACCCAGCAAGAACTGGGTGAACAAGGGTCAGGAAGGAGGGGGGTGATGCTTAAAATGACAGCAACGTTGCACTCGTCCAATCCACCGAGTTGCCTGAAAACCCATTGCCAGGGGGAGGCAGGGGAGAAGTGCAAGATCCTGCAATCAGAGCTTGGTAGGGTTGGAGGGGGTTACAAAGGCAGGGATGGATCGAGGACGTGATGGAATTTAAAGAAGAATTTGAAATACGAATATATGAACAAGGTGCAGGAGTAGCCACTCCACCCCTGGATCTGCCCCGCCATTTAACCCGGAGGGGGGTGGGAGAGAAGCTGACCTCCACCCCAACAGGACCCGCCTGTGAGCAAATGAGGCAAAGGCTAAAACCCCGCTCCTGTCCGCAACTCCGGCAAGTCCTAAACCCCGGATATGGCCCCCAGGGGACTGAGCTCTAAATCCACATGCAAGATCCACGTGCAAGATCCACGTGCAAGATTCACGTGCAAGATCCACGTGCAAGATCCGCGTGCAAGATCGCTGACATGGTGCTGAAGAAGATCCCTCAAAACCTCTCCAGCTTTAGAACAAAGACAATTACAGCACAGGAACAGGCCCTTCGGCCCTCCCAGCCTGCGCCCATCCAGATCCTTTATCTAAACCTGTCTTCTATTTTCCAAGGATCCACTTCCCTCTGTTCCCCACCCGTTCATATATCTGTCTAGATGCATCTTAAATGATGCTATCGTGCCCGCCTCTACCACCTCCGCTGGCAAAGCGTTCCAGGCACCCACCACCCTCTGCGTAAAAAACTTTCCACGCACATCTCCCTTAAACTTTCCCCCTCACCTTGAAATTGTGACCCCTTGTAATTGACACCCCCACTCTTGGAAAAAACTTGTTGCTATCCACCCTTCCAGACCTCTCATAATTTTGTAGACCCCAATCAGGTCCCCCCTCAACCTCCGTCTTTCCAACGAAAACAATCCTAATCTACTCAACCTTTCTTCGTAGCTAGCACCCTCCATACCCTGCAACATCCTGGTGAACCTCCTCTGCACCCTCTCTAAAGCAGCCACACCCTTCTGGTAATGTGGCGACCAGAACTGCACGCAGTATTCCAAATGTGACCTAACCAAAGTCCTATACAACTGTAACATGACCTGCCGACTCTTGTACTCAATACCCCGCCCGATGAAGGCAAGTATGCTGTATGCCTTCTTGACCACTCTATCGACCTGCGTTGCCACCTTCAGGGTACAATGGACCTGAACTCCCAGATCTCTCTGTACATCAATTTTCCCCAGGACTCTTCCATTGACCGTATAGTCTGCTCTTGAATTAGATCTTCCAAAATGCATCACCTCGCATTTGCCTGGATTGAACTCCATCTGCCATTTCTCTGCCCAACTCTCCAATCGATCTATATTTTGCTGTATTCTCTGACAGTCCTCCTCGCTATCTGCAACTCCACCAATCTTAGTATCATTTGCAAACTTGTTAATCAGACCATCTATACCTTCGTCCAGATCATTTATGTATATCAGAAACAATAGTGGTCCGAGCACGGGTCCCTGTGGAACACCACTAGTCACCTTTCTCCATTTTGAGACACTCCCTTCCACCACTACTCTCTGTCTCCTGTTGCCCAGACAGTTCTTTATCCATCTAGCTAGTACACCCTGAACCCCATGCGACTTCACTTTTTCCATCAACCTGCCATGGGAAACTTTATCAAATGCCTTACTGAAGTCCATGTATATGACATCTACAGCCCTTCCCTCATCAATTAACTTTGTCACTTCCTCAAAGAATTCTATTAGGTTTGTAAGACATGACCTTCCCTGCACAAAACCATGCTGCCTATCACTGATAAGTCTATTTTCTTCCAAATATGAATAGATCCTATCCCTCAGTATCTTCTCCAACAGTTTGCCTACCACTGATGTCAAGCTCACAGGTCTATAATTCCCTGGATTATCCCGGCTACCCTTGTTAAACAAAGGGACAACATTAGCAATTCTCCAGTCCTCCGGGACCTCACCCGTGCTCAAGGATGCTGCAAAGATATTTAGGCAGGACCCGAACACGTGGACATGATTGTCCTGGCCCCTTCCACACTGCCCACAAATATCCTCCACCCCCTCAAACTGCCGGCTCATCCTCAATTTCATCAGGTGTGCTCTGTGCACTACCGTTAACTGTATCAAACCCAGCCTCGCACATGAGGTCGGGGCATTCACCCTCCGCAGCATCTCACACCCCACGCCCTCCTCCAGCACCATCCCCAGCTCCTCCTCCCACTTGGCCTTAACCCCTCCAGAGATGCCCTATGCTCCTCCAAAATCCTCCCATAAATCGCCGAGATGACCCCACCCTCCCCCCAACCCCATCACTGACATCACCCCCCCCCCCCCCCCAGCACAGAGGGGGCGATGGCACTGGAAGGGTCACATAGACCATTTTCACAAAATCCCACCCCCGCATGTAGCTGAAACCTTTCCCTCACGTCACTCCAAACTTCACCCACAACTCCTCCTCGAGGAACAGATCCTTTCTTTCCACCGCCCCTCACTCCCCCCATCCCCGAAACCTCGCATCCACCGTCCCGGGCTCAAACCCACGGTTCCCCCGAATCAGCATCAACTTCAACGCTGCTCCCAACTTAAAGCACTGCCGAAACTGCCTCCATAATTTCAGCATGACCACCAGGACCGGACTCCCCGAATACCGCCCCGGGGCAAAAAGAGCGGCGCCATCGCCAACACCCGCAACCCTGACCCCTCACAAAAACCTGCCTCCACCTTCACCCACAAAGCCTCCTCCTCCCTCCTCCAGCCCTGCACCTTCTCAACATCTGAACTGGGCTAGCCAGACGAGCGCACCTCCAACAACACTCAAGAAGCTCGACACCATCCAGGACAAAGCAGCCTGATTGATGGACTTCATTCATCACCTTAAATGCACATTCCCTCCGCTATCAATGGCTGCCGTGTGTACCATCTACAGTTTGCACTGCACCCACTAATTGAGGCTCCTTTAACAGCATCTTCCAAACCTGTGACCTCAAAAATCTACAAGGACAGGGGCAGCAGATACGTGGGAACATTGCCACCTGCAAGTTCTTCGCCAAGTCACACCATCCTGTCTTGGAAGTATATCGCTGATCCTTCATTGTCGCTGGGTCAAAATCCTGGGACTCCCTCCCTAACAGCATTGTGGGTGTACCTACACCATAAGCGTGGCTGCTTTGTCCTGGGTGGTGTTGAGCTTCTTGAGTGCTGTTCGAGCTGTGCTCATCCAGGCAAGTGGAGAGTGTTCCATCACACCCCTGACTTGTGCCTTGTAGATGGTGGACAGGCTTTGGAGGGTCAGGAGGTGAGTTATTTTCACAGTAACATCATTGCAGTGTTAATGTAAGCCTACTTGTGACACTAATCAAGATTGTTATTATTTGTCACCTCTGACCTGCTCTTGTAGCCACAGAATTTATATGACTAGTCCAGTTCACTTTGTGGTTAATGGTAACCCCAGTCTGGGTCTTGCTGAACCCAGGCATGAACTGGCTCAGTATCCGAGGAGTTGTGAATGCTGCTGAACATTCCTGGTGATATTCCATCTAAACGGACAGCAGCGGTTCTAGAAGGCAGCTCACCACCACCTTCCCAAGGTCAACTCGGGATGGGCAACAAATGATGGTGGAGGCAGCGACGGCCACATCCCAAAAACAAACGAGATAAATTTCTGAACAATCTGACCCAGACTGAGACATTGGCTGGGAAGGGGGATTGAGTTCATGGTTGACAGAGAAAATTTGATCCAATATTATGCGAATGAGGTAATTATTAATTCCATTTAATCATATTTTTCCCCACTTATCACGAATGAACACATTTTTCTTTCCTACGTGACATGTTTTCATGGTATACAGCACCACCAGTAACCTTGAGAGATAAATTAAAAAAACTAATTGCACATTTTATAATTTAGTTTGTATTTTCTCGAATACAAAACTCAGTGTCAGCTTGGCTGATTAATTGTTCTCCGACAGTGAAAAAAATATCAATGATACAGGTGGGGTAAATAGGAATGTGCAGAGCTGGGAGGGTATCGTCGGGTATTGGGGTTCAGTTGTGGGGTATTGGGGTTTGGGCATTGTGGGGTATTGGGGTTCAGTTCTGGGGTATTGAGGTTTGGGCATTGTGGGGTATTGGGGTTTGGGTATTGTGGGGTATTGGGGGTTGGGTATTGTGGGGTATTGGGGTTCAGTTGTGGGGTACTGGGGTTTGGGCATTATGGGGTATTGGGGTTTGGGTATTGTGAAGTATTGGGGTTCGAGCATTGTGGGGTATTGGGGTTCGGGTATTGTGGGGTATTGGGGTTGAGGCATTGTGGGGTATTGGGGTTGCGGCATTGTGGGGTATTGGGGTTTGGGCATTGTGGGGTATTGGGGTTCGGGTATTGTGGGGTATTGGGGTTGAGGCATTGTGGGGTATTGGGGTTCGGATATTGTGGGGTATTGGGGTTGAGGCATTGTGGGGTATTGGGGTTCGGGTATTGTGGGGTATTGGGGTTGAGGCATTATTGGGTATTGGGGTTCGGTTATTGTGGGGTATTGAGGTTTGGGTATTGTGGGGTATTCGGGTATTGTGGGGTATTGGGTATTGTGGAGTATTGGGGTTTGGGCATTGTAGAGTATTGGGGTTCAGGCATTGTGGGGTATTGGGGTTCAGTTGTGGGGTATTGGGGTTTGGGTGTTGTGGAGTGTTGGGGTTTGGGTATTGTGGAGTATTGGGGTTTGGGTATTGTGAGGTATTGGGGTTTGGGCATTGTGGGGTATTGGGGTTGAGGCATTGTGGGGTATTGGGGTTTGGGTATTGTGCGTTATTGGGGTTTGGGTATTGTGGGGTATTGGGGTTTGGGTATTGTGGGGTATTGGGGTTCAGGCATTGTGGGGTTTTGGGGTCCGTGTATTGGGGTTTGGGTTTTGTGGGGTATTGGGGTTTGGGTATTGTGCGGTACAGGACAGGCATGTTCCTGTGAGGAAGAAAGATAAATACGGCAATTTTCGGGAACCTTGGATGACGAGTGATATTGTAGGCCTCGTCAAAAAGAAAAAGGAGGCATTTGTCAGGGCTAAAAGGCTGGGAACAGACGAAGCCTGTGTGGCATATAAGGAAAGTAGGAAGGAACTTAAGAAAGGAGTCAGGAGGGCTAGAAGGGGTCATGAAAAGTCATTGGCAAATAAGGTTAAGGAAAATCCCAAGGCTTTTTACACGTACATAAAAAGCAAGAGGGTAGCCAGGGAAAGGGTTGGCCCACTGAAGGATAGGCAAGGGAATCTATGTGCGGAGCCAGAGGAAATGGGCGAGGTACTAAATGAATACTTTGCATCAGTATTCACCAAAGAGAAGGAATTGGTAGATGTTGAGTCTGGAGAAGGGGGTGTAGATAGCCTGGGTCACATTGTGATCCAAAAAGACGAGGTGTTGGGTGTCTTAAAAAATATTAAGGTAGATAAGTCCCCAGGGCCTGATGGGATCTACCCCAGAATACTGAAGGAGGCTGGAGAGGAAATTGCTGAGGCCTTGACAGAAATCTTTGGATCCTCGCTGTCTTCAGGGGATGTCCCGGAGGACTGGAGAATAGCCAATGTTGTTCCTCTGTTTAAGAAGGGTAGCAAGGATAATCCCGGGAACTACAGGCCGGTGAGCCTTACTTCAGTGGTAGGGAAATTACTGGAGAGAATTCTTCGAGACAGGATCTACTCCCATTTGGAAGCAAATGGACGTATTAGTGAGAGGCAGCACGGTTTTGTGAAGGGGAGGTCGTGTCTCACTAACTTGATAGAGTTTTTCGAGGAGGTCACTAAGATGATTGATGCAGGTAGGGCAGTAGATGTTGTCTATATGGACTTCAGTAAGGCCTTTGACAAGGTCCCTCATGGTAGACTAGTACAAAAGGTGAAGTCACACGGGATCAGGGGTGAACTGGCAAGGTGGATACAGAACTGGCTAGGCCATAGAAGGCAGAGGGTAGCAATGGAGGGATGCTTTTCTAATTGGAGGGCTGTGACCAGTGGTGTTCCACAGGGATCAGTGTTGGGACCTTTGCTGTTTGTAGTATATATAAATGATTTGGAGGAAAATGTAACTGGTCTGATTAGTAAGTTTGCAGACGACACAAAGGTTGGTGGAATTGCGGATAGCGATGAGGACTGTCTGAGGATACAGCAGGATTTAGATTGTCTGGAGACTTGGGCGGAGAGATGGCAGATGGAGTTTAATCCGGACAAATGTGAGGTAATGCATTTTGGAAGGGCTAATGCAGGTAGGGAATATACAGTGAATGGTAGAACCCTCAAGAGTATTGAAAGTCAAAGAGATCTAGGAGTACAGGTCCACAGGTCATTGAAAGGGGCAACACAGGTGGAGAAGGTAGTCAAGAAGGCATACGGCATGCTTGCCTTCATTGGCCGGGGCATTGAGTATAAGAATTGGCAAGTCATGTTGCAGCTGTATAGAACCTTAGTTAGGCCACACTTGGAGTATAGTGTTCAATTCTGGTCGCCACACTACCAGAAGGATGTGGAGGCTTTAGAGAGGGTGCAGAAGAGATTTACCAGAATGTTGCCTGGTATGGAGGGCATAAGCTATGAGGAGCGATTGAATAAACTCGGTTTGTTCTCACTGGAACGAAGGAGGTTGAGGGGCGACCTGATAGAGGTATACAAAATTATGAGGGGCATAGACAGAGTGGATAGTCAGAGGCTTTTCCCCAGGGTAGAGGGGTCAATTACTAGGGGGCATAGGTTTAAGGTGAGAGGGGCAAGGTTTAGAGTAGATGTACGAGGCAAGTTTTTTACGCAGAGGGTAGTGGGTGCCTGGAACTCGCTACCGGAGGAGGTAGTGGAAGCAGGGACGATAGGGACATTTAAGGGGCATCTTGACAAATATATGAATAGGATGGGAATAGAAGGATACGGACCCAGGAAGTGTAGAAGATTGTAGTTTAGTCGGGCAGTATGGTTGGCACGGGCTTGGAGGGCCGAAGGGCCTGTTCCTGTGCTGTACATTTCTTTGTTCTTTCTTTGTTCTTTGGTATTGGGGTTTGTGTATTGTGGGGTATTGGGGTTTGGGATTGTGGGGTATTGGGGTTTGGGCATTGTGGGGTATTGGGGTTCAGGCATTGTGGGGTATTGGGGTTCAAGTATTCTGGGTATTGGGGTTCCAGTAGTGTGGGTATTGGGGTCCGGATATTGTGAGGTACTGGGGTTCAGTTGTGGGGTATTGGGGTTCGGGTAATTCGGGGTATTGGGGTTTGGACATTGTGGGGTATTGGGGTTCGGGTATTGTGGGGTATTGGGGTTCGGGTATTGTGTGGATTGGGGTTTGGGTATTGTGGGGTATTGGGATTCAAGCATATTTGGGTATTAAGGTTCGGGTATTGTGGTGTATCAGGGTTCGGGCATTGTGTGGTATTGGGGTTCGGGCATTGTGTGGTATTGGGGTTTGGGCATTGTGGTGTATTAGGGTCCGGGTATTGTGGGGTATTGGGGTTCGGGTATTGTGGGGTATTTGGGTTTGGGTATTGTGGGGTATTGTCGTTTCGGTATTATGGAATATTGGGGTTCGAGTATTGCAGGGTATTGGGGTTTGGGCATTGTGGGGTATTGGGGTTTGGGTATTGTGGGGTATTGGGGTTTGGGTATTGTGTGGATTTGGGGTTTGGCTATTGTGGGGTATTGGGGTTCGGGCATATTGGGGTATTGGGGTTCGGGTATTGTGGTGTATCGGGGTTCGGGCATTGTGTGGTATTGGGGTTCGGGCATTGTGTGGTATTGGGGTTTGGGCATTGTGGTGTATTAGGGTCTGGGTATTGTGGGGTATTGGGGTCCGGGTATATTGGGGTATTAGGGTCCGGGTATTGTGGGGTATTGGGGTTTGGGTATTGTGGGATTGGGGTTCGGGTATTGTGGGGTATTGGGGTTTGGGTATTGTGGGATTAGGGTTCGGGTATTGTGGGGTATTGATGTTCGAGCATTGTGGGGCTCCCTGTCCTGCTGTGATATTTTGGGCTCTCCACACACATACTAAGGGACAACTGATGGTGCAGGAGGGATAATTTTGTTTTGTATGGGAAAGATGGGCTGAATGGCCTTGCACAGTCCTCGAATTGTTGTGTTGCAGAGAGTTTCCTGTGGCAGTTAAACATTGGCCAACCCTGAGCCAAGAGCTCTTCACAGGTATCTGAAGCTATGGGCAGCGCATATGTAGCTCCAGACTTTGAGCCCATTTTGATGATCATTACTCATGCTGTTTAGTTTTTTTAAAGCTTTATCAATTTTTCTAGTGTGAGAAAGTAGTTTCAATGAACAATTTTTTTGTGAAAAGCCTTCAAAATGTTCTTGAGATTTCGTAGAATACCTACAGCAAAGAAGGAGGCCATTCAGCCCATCGGGTCTGCACCGACCTTTGGAAAGAGCAACCTACCTAGGCCCACTCCCTCGCTCTATCGCAGTAACCCCACCTAATGTTTTGGACACTAAGTGCAATTTATCATGGCCAATCCACCTAACCTGCACATCTTTGGACTGTGGGAGGAAACCGGAGCACCCAGAGGAAACCCACGCAGACACGGGGAGGATGTGCAGACTCCACACAGACAGTGACCCAGCGGGGAATCAAACCCGGGACCCTGACGCTGTGAGGCAGCAGTGCTAACCACTTTGCTACCGCGCCGCCCCTTTGTATGTCGCTTTTCATCATTGTTTGTATTTGAGTAACAACATTGTGGTTGTTTCAAGACTGTCCTTTTGATTAAGTTTAAGAAATGACCCTTGTGATTGTCTGACACACCCCTGGCCTGTCCCTTT
Source organism: Scyliorhinus torazame (assembly GCF_047496885.1). Classification (NCBI taxonomy): domain Eukaryota; kingdom Metazoa; phylum Chordata; class Chondrichthyes; order Carcharhiniformes; family Scyliorhinidae; genus Scyliorhinus; species Scyliorhinus torazame. Next base: position 197,147,021 of record NC_092722.1, read on the forward strand.
GATTCACCTGAGGAAGGAGCAGCGCTCCGAAAGCTAGTGACATCGAAACAAACCTGTTGGACTTTACCTGGTGTTGTAAGACTTCGTACTGTCCCTTTAAGGGAGACTCAGTCCGTAAAGCGGATTTGCAGTTTGCCCAAACTGTCGTGAGGCGCCAGCGGAGGCGGTTTGCCCACCTGCCGTAAAGCGGAGCGGCCGCTGTTTAAAAGGAGCGCCGGGTGTCGCAAAGAATCCCAGACGCTGTCAAAATGGCGGCGGTGCCGGAGCCGCCCGCGGCGCCAAGCGAGGCCCCGGCTCCGTCCCCGGCCTCGGGCCCGGCCGCCTCCCCCGCCCCGGCCCCGGCTCCCTCACCCGCTCCGGCCCCCTCACCCGCTCCCTCACCCACACCCTCACCCACCCTCAAGGTGGAGCCGGCTGACGGCCCGGCCGAGAACCACCGGCCAGGCCCAGGCGCCGCGGCCCAGGCCCCGGCCCAGCCTCCCGCTCCCCCCGCCGGGCCCGGCCCCAAGCTCCCCGACAAGCAGACCCTGCTGGCCGTGCTGCAGTTCCTCAAGAAGAACCACTTCAAGGAGGCGGAGGAGATCCTGCGGAAGGAGGCCAATCTCCAGGACAGCCTGGACGAGTCTCTGCTGCGGGCGGCCGGCCAGCGCGGCGCAGACTCGGTCCACCAGCCCGACGTCAGCTCGGTGCTGTCGGCCTACAGCAACGAGGGCGACCCCAGCCTGTATGAGGAGTATTACACCGGCCTCAAGGGCTTCATCGAGACGGCGCTGGACGCCTTCAAAGCCGAGCTCTCCACCCTGCTCTACCCCGTCTTCGTGCACCTCTACCTGGAGCTGGTCTACAACCAGCATGAGAGGGAAGCCCGCCACTTCTTCCACAAGTGAGGCCCCCCATAACCATCCTTACTGTCACAAGTAGGCTTACATTAACACTGCAATGCAGTTACTGTGAAAAGCCCCTAGTCGCCACATTCCGGCGCCTGTCCGGGTACTCAGAGGGAGAATCCAGAATGTCCAATTCACCTAACAGCACGTCTTTCGGGATTTGTGGGGGGAAACCGGAGCGCCCGGAGGAAACCCACGCAGACACGGGGAGAACGTGCAGACTCCGCACAGACTGTGACCCAAGCCAGGAATCGAACCAGTGCTACTGTGCCACCCACCCAAATATAGGGGGAGAGGGCAGTGTGAAACACAGAGCTCAACATCCAGCTCCCAGTTAGCAATATACCAGAGAGCGAGAAAGCTGTGTGAAGCTCAGCATCCAGCTCCCAATGATCAATATAGCCCAGGGAGAAGGCAGTGTGAAACACGGAGCTCAGCATCCTGTTCAGCTCACTGCTCGGGCACAGACTGCACATTCACCACAATAATACTTCACACTGAATTACAAGGAGAGATTACACAAACTGGGCCTGGACTCCCCGCAGTTTAGAAGCTTTCAACAAAATATGGGATTAAAGCAAATTACTGCGGATGCTGGAATCTGAAAAGCAGGAAATGCTTGACCATCTCAGCAGGTCCGACAGCATCTCTGTCAACGAGAGAAGGGAGCTAACGTTTCGAGTCTGGATGACTCTACCTCACAGCTCTGGGAATATGGGAAACGGGTGGCACCGTAACACATTTGACAGCCTGTTGCTTCACAGCACCAGGGACACGAGTTCGATTCCCAGCTTTGATCACCGTCTGTGCAGAGTCTGCACGTTCTCCCCATGTCTGCGTGGGTTTCCTCCGGGTGCTCCGGTTTCCTCCCACAAGCTCTGAAAGACGTGCTTGTTAGGTGAATTGGACATTCTGAATTCTTCCTCTGTGTACCTACCCGAACAGGCGCCGGAATGTGGAGACTCGGGGATTTTCACAGTAACTTCATTGCAGTGTTAATGTAAGCCTACTTGTGACACTGATAAAGATTAAAAGAGGGTCGATAGAAACTATTTCCCCTGATTGCAGAATCCGGCACCAGGAAGGAGTCTAAATAAAATCGAGCCAGACCTCGCAGGAGTGGAATTAGGAAGCACGTGTACATGGGATGGAATGGGAACATTTTTTCACAAATAACAATTGATGCTAGCCTAGGTTAATTGTTAATTTTACATCTGAGATTAATAGAGCCTTTTTATAAGAAGGTATTAAGGGGTTCGGGCCAAATACAGGTACGTGGAGTTAGGTCACATCCACAATGATGGCGGAACAAGCTCGAGTGCTGAAAGGCCTCCTTCTGTTCCTATGCCTCCTACAATGGAGTTTCTGTCCATCGTTTGCTCCACCTCCTTCCAGGTCAACGGGTACTTTCTTCCTTTTCACTTCCTATCTGTATCCCATTATGCGCACACTCTCTCTGTCCTATCTGGATTTCCCCTTTTCTTGAAGATGGGTTTCCTCTTGGCCAACATCTCAAAGGGTTGTGTCTGCACCCCCCCCACCCCACCCCCCCCCCCCCCCCCCCTTCAAACCATGAACATCTCTTTCTCACGACCGCAGCATTCTTGTACCATTAGCAGTTTTGATTGGGATAGACCCCCCCCCCCTTGCACACACACATTTCGGGGCTACAGTTGCTGAAGGTATTACTTTTTGTAAATGATGGCTCCTGGAAATGGAGTCCCGTACTGGCACACTATATTTGCATCTATATTGGGGAATTAGCTGACCTTGTGGGGAGCGTATCCTTTGGGAACATGGCTGACTTCCTCTGGTAGAGATTTTCTGAATAACCATGGTTCAGGAGTGTTTGGGAGAGGTTACATTGCCCCATGTCCAGCTGCACGGCTCACAGTCTGAATCCGTTTCCTGGTTGGTTACAGGTATCACGGCGATCAGGAAGGTTATTACCACGATGACCTGCGTGTACTAGCTGGGCTGTCGAAGAAGGAACACATGCAGGGTAATGAAACCGTACTGGATTTTCGGACCAGTAAGTTTGTGCTGCGTATTTCGCGGGACTCCTACCAGTGCCTGAAGCGTCACCTACAGGAGAGACACAACAACCAGATTTGGAACATTGTACAGGAGCACCTATTCATCGACGTGTTCGATGGAATGCCCAGGAGCAAGCAGCAGATCGAGGTCACGTCTGGTGGAATGGCCGGAGAAGCTAAGAGGGAAGCAAATAAAACAAAGGTATGGAACAGTCATTTTCTACTGAATTAGCTACCCCAATGTCCCTAGACCCCATATTCTACTGAATCAGGACCCCCAAAATCTCCATTCTCTACTGAATCAGTGATCCCAGACCCCATTTTCTCTTGAATCGGCTCCCCCCAGACCTCATTGTCTATGGAGTCCAGCAGATTACGTAGTTGAATGCCCTCTCCTATCCGAGATATATTTGCAGAGTGTCATCGTTGCACGTGAGCCTATTCAGCCGTGCGCGGGTCCCAGCTGAGATCAGCTGTGTCGAGCTTTCCAATTGGATTTCTGGGTAATGTTTAGTGGGCAGCAGTGACTATCCTCCCTGAGATTTGACTCTCTTGTCATGGGGGAGACCTACATGGATTGCCGGTGTAGAAGTGTACCTCTCCACTGTGGTTGTTGACCATCATGGGTCCTGTGGGCCAGGAGGGATAGACAGGAGGTGTGCTGCAATGCTTGCCAGGTATTACTGTCAGGAGATGCAGGAGTAACCTGGCAGATTTAGTTTCATCCTTATTGCACAACCTTGGTCTGTACTCAGGAAGTGTTGAAGATGCAGTGAAATGCTGTCAGCTCGATATACAATTTCTATTTCACACAGAGACTGAGTGATATCCAGCTGATCAGACCTCTGCATTGTCCTGCCCTCACCCTGCAATACAGAGCACCTGCAATCAATGGAACCACCTAAAAGATTGCAGAATTTTAAACACAAATTTGGTTGAGCGCAAGTCCAGTTGCTACAGTCTTTTGCACTAGGGCAGCACTGTGGCTTCACAGCGCCAGGGTCCCAGTTTCGATTCCCGGCTTGGGTCACTGTCTGCTGAGTCTGCACGTTCTCCCCGTGTGTGCGTGGGTTTCCTCCGGGTGCTCCGGTTTCCTCCCACAGTCCAGAGATGTGCAGGTTAGGTGAATTGGACATTTTGAATTCTCCCGCTGTGTACCCGAACAGGCGCCGGAATGTGGCGACTAGGGGGTTTTCACAGTAACTTCATTGTAGTGTTAATGTAAAACTACTTGTGACACTAATAAAGATTATTATTAAAAATGGCTTTATATCGAAAAATCATGTTCAGTCATTTAAAATCAGGTTACTCATTATTGGAAGTTGACATAATTAAAACTGCCTTTCCTTAGAGGCTAGATTCACAGTATAAAAGTGATCCCCTACAGTGCAGACTTTGTTTGCACTGAGTGCTGAATTTGGTGCTTTTTGAGTGCGATAGTGAGAGTTTGGTGACCGAGGGAGTGCTGAATTTGGTGCTTTTTGAGTGCGATAGTGAGAGTTTGGTGACCGAGGGAGTTAGGTGAGGAGGGAGTAAGGTGCTCCTTTCATTTTGTTTCCGACATTTCCGCAAAGAGTGAGAAGAGAGCCAGGAGTTTACGGGAAGTGTAGCTGACTGGGAGCAGATTCGGAGGGCGGAGATCTAGTTAGTCCACACAGCAGCTATATTCTGTCAGGTAAGAGGGGATGGAGGCTAGGCCAGTTACATGCTCCTCCTGTAGGATGTGGGTGGTGAGGGATACCACCGGTGTCCCCACTGACTATACCTGCGGGAAGTGCACCCAACTTCAGCTCCTCAAAGACCGTGTTAGGGAACTGGAGCTGAAGCTGGATGAACTTCAGATCATCCGGGAGGCAGAGGGGGTGATTGAGAAGAGTTACAGGGAGCTAACCACACCCAAGGTACAGGACAAGAATAGCTGGGTTACAGTCAGGGGGAAAAAAACAAACAGGCAGACAGTGCAGGGATCCCTCGTGGCCGTTCCCCTTCAAAACAAGTATACCGTTTTGGATGCTGTTGGGGGGGATGACCTACCGGGGGAAGGCCCTAGCGGCCAGGTCTCTGGCACTGAATCTGGCTCTGGGGCTCAGAAGGGAAGGGGGGAGAATAGAAAAGCAATAGTTGTAGGAGATTCAATGGTTAGGGGAATAGATAGGAGATTCTGTGGTCGCGAGCGAGACTCCCGGAAGGTATGTTGCCTCCCGGGTGCCAGGGCCAGGGATGTCTCGGATCGTGTCTTCAGGATCCTTAAGGGGGAGGGGGAGCAGCCAGAAGTCGTGGTGCACATTGGTACCAACGACATAGGTAGGAAAAGGGGTGTGGAGGTAATAAACAAGTTTAGGGAGTTAGGCTGGAAGTTGAAAGCCAGGGCAGACAGAGTTGTCATCTCTGGTTTGTTGCCGGTGCCACGTGATAGCGAGGCTAGGAATAGGGAGAGAGTGCAGTTGAACACGTGGCTGCAGGAATGGTGTAGGAGGGAGGGCTTCAGGTATTTGGATAATTGGAGCGCATTCTGGGGAAGGTGGGACCTGTACAAGCAGGACGGGTTGCATCTGAACCAGAGGGGCACCAATATCCTGGGAGGGAGGTTTGCTAGTACTCTTCGGGAGGGTTTAAACTAATTTGGCAGGGGAATGGGAACCGGATTTGTAGTCCAGCAACTAAGGTAGCCGATATTCAGGACGCCAAAGCGTGTAATGAGGCAGTGGGGAAGGGAACACTGACAAAGGAGAGTATTTGCAGGCACGGAGATGGGTTGAAGTGTGTATACTTCAACGCAAGAAGCATCAGGAATAAGGTGGGTGAACTTAAGGCATGGATCGGTACTTGGGACTACGATGTGGTGGCCATCACGGAAACTTGGATAGAAGAGGGGCAGAAATGGTTGTTGGAGGTCCCTGGTTATAGATGTTTCAATAAGATTAGGGAGGGTGGTAAAAGAGGTGGGGGGGTGGCATTATTAATTAGAGATAGTATAACAGCTGCAGAAAGGCAGTTCGAGGAGTATCACCCTATTGAGGTAGTATGGGTTGAAGTCAGAAATAGGAAAGGAGCAGTCACCTGGTTAGGAGTTTTCTATAGGCCCCCCAATAGTAGCAGAGATGTGGAGGAACAGATTGGGAAACAGATTTTGGAAAGGTGCAGAATTCACAGGGTAGTTGTCATGGGTGACTTTAACTTCCCAAATATTGAGTGGAAACTCTTTAGATCAAATAGTTTGGATGGGGTGGTGTTTGTGCAGTGTGTCCAGGAAGCTTTTCTAACACAGTATGTAGATTGTCCGACCAGAGGAGGGGCAATATTGGATTTAGTACTGGGTAATGAACCAGGGCAAGTGATAGATTTGTTAGTGGGGGAGCATTTTGGAGATAGTGACCACAATTCTGTGACTTTCACTTTAGTAATGGAGAGGGATAGGTACGTGCAACAGGGCAAGGTTTACAATTGGGGGAAGGGTAAATACGATGTTGTCAGACAAGAATTGAAGTGCATAAGTTGGGAACATAGGCTGGCAGGGAAGGACACAAGTGAAATGTGGAACTTGTTCAAGGAACAGGTGCTACGTGTCCTTGATATGTATGTCCCTGTCAGGCAGGGAAGAGATGGTCGAGTGAGGGAACCATGGTTGACAAGAGAGGTTGAATGTCTTGTTAAGAGAAAAAAGGTGACTTATGTAAGGCTGAAGAAACAAGGTTCAGACAGGGCATTGGAGGGATACAAGATAGCCAGGAGGGAACTGAAGAAAGGGATTAGGAGAGCTAAGAGAGGGCATGAACAATCTTTGGCGGGTAGGATCAAGGAAAACCCCAAGGCCTTTTACACATATGTGAGAAATATGAGAATGACTAGAGCGAGGGTAGGTCCGATCAAGGATAGTAGCGGGAGATTGTGTATTGAGTCTGAAGAGATAGGAGAGGTCTTGAATGAGTACTTTTCTTCTGTATTTACAAATGAGAGGGGTGATATTGTTGGAGAGGACAGTGTGAAACAGATTGGTAAGCTCGAGGAAATACTTGTTAGGAAGGAAGATGTGTTGGGCATTTTGAAAAACTTGAGGATAGACAAGTCCCCCGGGCCTGACGGGATATATCCAAGGATTCTATGGGAAGCAAGAGATGAAATTGCAGAGCCGTTGGCAATGATCTTTTCGTCCTCACTGTCAACAGGGGTGGTACCAGGGGATTGGAGAGTGGCGAATGTCGTGCCCCTGTTCAAAAAAGGAACTAGGGATAACCCTGGGAATTACAGGCCAGTTAGTCTTACTTCGGTGGTAGGCAAAGTAATGGAAAGGGTACTGAAGGATAGGATCTCTGAGCATCTGGAAAGACACTGCTTGATTCGGGATAGTCAGCACGGATTTGTGAGGGGTAGGTCTTGCCTTACAAATCTTATTGAATTCTTTGAGGAGGTGACCAAGCATGTGGATGAAGGTAAAGCAGTGGATGTAGTGTACATGGATTTTAGTAAGGCATTTGATAAAGTTCCCCATGGTAGGCTTCTGCACAAAGTAAGGAGGCATGGGATAGTGGGAAATTTGGCCAGTTGGATAACGAACTGGCTAACCGATAGAAGTCAGAGAGTGGTGGTGGATGGCAAATATTCAGCCTGGATCCCCGTTACCAGTGGTGTACCGCAGGGATCAGTTCTGGGTCCTCTGCTGTTTGTGATTTTCATTAATGACTTGGATGAGGGAGTTGAAGGGTGGGTCAGTAAATTTGCAGACGATACGAAGATTGGTGGAGTTGTGGATAGTAAGGAGGGCTGTTGTCGGCTGCAAAGAGACATAGATAGGATGCAGAGCTGGGCTGAGAAGTGGCAGATGGAGTTTAACCCTGAAAAGTGTGAGGTTGTCCAATTTGGAAGGACAAATATGAATGCGGAATACAGGGTTAACGGTAGAGTTCTTGGCATTGTGGAGGAGCAGAGAGACCTTGGGGTCTATGTTCATACATCTTTGAAAGCTGCCACTCAAGTGGATAGAGCTGTGAAGAAGGCCTATGGTGTGCTCGCGTTCATTAACAGAGGGATTGAATTTAAGAGCCGTGAGGTGATGATGCAGCTGTACAAAACTTTGGTAAGGCCACATTTGGAGTACTGTGTACAGTTCTGGTCGCCTCATTTTAGGAAGGATGTGGAAGCTCTGGAAAAGGTGCAAAGAAGATTTACCAGGATGTTGCCTGGAATGGAGAGTAGGTCTTACGAGGAAAGGTTGAGGGTGCTAGGCCTTTTCTCATTAGAGCGGAGAACGATGAGGGGCGACTTGATAGAGGTTTATAAGATGATCAGGGGAATAGATAGAGTAGACAGTCAGAGACTTTTTCCCCAGGTGGAACACACCATTACAAGGGGACATAAATTTAAGGTGAAAGGTGGAAGATATAGGAGGGATATCAGAGTTAGGTTCTTTACCCAGAGAGTAGTGGGGGCATGGAATGCACTGCCTGTGGAAGTAGTTGAGTCGGAAACATTAGGGACCTTCAAGCAGCTGTTGGATAGGTACATGGATTACGGGAAAATGATATAGTGTAGATTTATTTGTTCTTAAGGGCAGCACGGTAGCATTGTGGATAGCACAATTGCTTCACAGATCCATGGTCCCAGGTTCGATTCCGGCTTGGGTCATTGTCTGTGCGGAGTCTGCACGTCCTCCCCGTGTCTGCGTGGGTTTCCTCCGGGTGCTCCGGTTTCCTCCCACAGTCCAAAGATGTGCGGGTTAGGTGAATTGGCCAATGATAAATTGCCCTTAATGTCCAAATTGCCCTTGGTGTTGGGTGGAGGTGTTGAGTTTGGGTAGGGTGCTCTTTCCAAGAGCTGGTGCAGACTCAGAGGGCCGAATGGCCTCCTGCACTGTAAATTCAATGATAATCTATGATTAATCTAGGACAAAGGTTCGGCACAACATCATGGGCCGAAGGGCCTGTTCTGTGCTGTATTTTCTATGTTCTAACACCAGCATTGAGGCCACGATCATCAGAAACCAACTCTCTTGGGCCGGCTGTGTGCTTAGGACGTCAGAGTTCCGACTGGCAAAGGAAATCTTCTTTGCCCAGCTCAAGGAAGGCTTAGAACAAGAAGATGACAAAGGAAGAGCTTCACAGACACCCTGAAGACTTACCTCAAGAAATGCAACAGTCAATGCCTGGGAGACCCTTGCTCAGGACCGACTTGGAGGAATCTCCTGTTGAAGGGTCACAATTCTTTGAGGACACCTGTCAGCAAGAGGAGACCTGGAAAAGGAGCCAGGGAAAGGAATACCAGCGAGCTAGAGCCCAAGGACCGATCCCACCTCCTAGAAACATCTGCCAAGTGTGAGATGGAAGATGCAGCTCTAGGGTCAGGCTCATCAGCCACACAAGAACTCACAGAACCCATGACCAGAAACACAGTTTCCTGGGTGGATAATCATACTCGTCAGCGAGTGGTCACCGAAGAAGAGAAAAATTAAAAATGCTTTCTTCTGATTAGCCCTTTTCCAACTATGTTAAACTACACCCAAGTTACCACTTATAAAAATATCATAAATGTTTCTCAATCTTTTAAAGATTTTTCTTTATAAAATACAATTATGCAGGTTCATTGTCGGTTCTACATTCAGCAATTTTCAAATACATTTGAGTGGAAACTCCAGAGAAATGCCTACTTCTGTTATGATCCCGGACCAGATCCCAACATTCGCCAGGACACCGGATAGGAATCCCAATCACTCTTTTATTTGTAAAACTGTGAGGAAAGGATACTTCGCTCCAGAAGTGATTCCACACAAATAGGGATATGGTTTATTAAAACAAACTTCACTGTAAACATAATATTAAACTACCTCAACATCACAGAAAAATAGCTTGCAATAACCAGTTAACAGTGCTTATCAAAAGAAACACATTAACTGATACCTTCTTTATCTCCAATCAAGCAAAACCCATCTGGCATGCCAGCACAGTGGTTAGAACATTACAGCGCAGTACAGGCCCTTCGGCCCTCGATGTTGCGGCGACCTGTGAAACCACTCTAAAGCCCATCTACACTATTCCCTTACCGTCCATATGTCTATCCAATGACCATTTGAATGCCCTTGGTGTTGGCGAGTCCACTACTGTTGCAGGCAGGGCATTCCACGCCCTTACTACTCTCTGAGTAAAGAACCTACCTCTGACATCTGTCCTATATCTATCTCTCCTCAATTTAAAGCTATGTCCCCTCGAGCTAGACATCACTATCCGAGGTTAGTATTGGTTAGCATTGTTGCTTCACAGCTCCAGGGACCCGGGTTCGATTCCTGCTTGGGTCACGCTGTGCGGAGTCTGCACATTCTCCCCGTGTCTGCGTGGGTTTCCTCCGGGTGCTCCGGTTTCCTCCTACAAGTACCAAAAGACACGCTGTTAGGTAATTTGGACATTCTGAATTCTCCTTCCATGTGCCGAACAGGCGCCGGAGAGTTGCGACTGGGGGATTTTCACAGTAACTTCATTGCAGTGTTAATGTAAACCTAGTTGTGACACTAATAAAGATTATTATTATGTCAAAACCCACTTTTAACTCGAGTTAGCAAACATGGGATTACTCATAAACCTTTGGATAGAGAAATCTTTTGATAGACTGCTTGAAGAGAGAGAGAGAGATCCTGTCGGGTTAATGCTGAATCTCTGACAGCCTTCCGCAGAAGCTGATGTTCATGTCACAGCCAAAACCAAACTCACTCAAAACTGACTGCCTGCACCAGCCCTGGCACCTCCCATTACTACATCTTTATCCCACTCAAGTTCCATGACCTAATGACTGAAGTTTAAACACAGTGTCTCGAATAGTTTCACTAATTATTTACTCCCCAGAAGTCATTACAAAATCCCTTTCAGCCCCTCTTTGTAAACATGCATGGCTTGAAAGTATGATGATCTCACTGTTACAATATTTTAATTGCGCCTTTAGCAGTCACAAAGTCTTCCAAAGTCTGTCTTTTTAAAACAATTCAGCCACACTTACATACAATACAATTGAAATAGCAATTTCTCACATTCATCACACTTCTCAAAATAAGTGCAATTTGCACCTGGTTGTCTACTGCACCCAAAGTGAAAACTCAACTCCACACTGCTGCCTGTGTATCCATTACAATTCCACACTGCTGTCTGTGTATCCATTACAATTCCACACTGCTGTCTGTGTATCCATTACAATTCCACACTGCTGTCTGTGTATCCATTACAGTTCAACACTGCTGTCTGTTTATCCATTACAACTCCACACTGCTGTCTGTTTGTCCATTACAACTCCACACTGCACTGTGTATCCATTACAACTCCACACTGCTGTCTGTGTATCAGTTACAACTCCACACTGTTGTCTGTGTATCCATTACACTCCACACTGCTCTCTGTGTATCCATTACAATTCCACACTGCTGTCTGTATATCCATTACAACACCACACTGCTGTCTGTGTATTCATTACAACTCCACACTGCTGTCTTGTGTATCCATTACAACTCCACAATGCTGTCTGTGAATCCATTACAATTCCACACTGCTGTCTGTGTATCCATTACAACTCCACACTGTTGTCTGTGTATCCGTTACAACAACTCCACACTGCTGTCTGTGTATCCGTTACAACTCCACACTGCTGTCTGTGTATCCGTCACAACAACTCCACACAGCTGTCTGTGTATGTGTTACAACTCCACACTGCTATCTGTGTATCCATTACAACTCCACACTGCTATCTGTGTATCCATTACAACTCCACACTGCTGTCTGTGTTTTGTGAGGTAATGCATTTTCATAGATTATCATAGAATTTACAGTGCAGAAGGAGGCCATTCGGCCCATCGAGTCTGCACCAGCTCTTGGAAAGAGCACCCTACCCGAGGTCAACACCTCCACCCTATCCCCATAACCCAGTAACCCTACTCAACATTAAGGGCAATTTTGGACACTAAGGGCAATTTAGCATGGCCAATCCACCTAACCTGCACATCTTTGGACTGTGGGAGGAAACCGGAGCACCCGGAGGAAACCCACGCACACACATAGACCATTACGGCGCAGTACAGGCCCTTCGGCCCTCGATGTTGCGCCGACCTGTGAAACCACTCTAAAGCCCATCTACACTATTCCCTTATCGTCCATATGTCTATCCAATGACCATTTGAATGCCCTTAGTGTTGGCGAGTCCACTACTGTTGCAGGCAGGACGATAGTGACGTTTAAGGGGCACCTTGACAAATACATGAATAGGATGGGAATATAGGGGTACGGACCCAGGAAGTGTAGAAGATTATAGTTTAGTCGGGCAGCATGGTCGGCACGGGCTTGGAGGGCCGAAGGGCCTGTTCCTGTGCTGTACTTTCCTTTGTTCTTTGTTCTTTGTTTGTATTTGTTACAACTCCACATAGCTCTCTGTGTATCCGTTACAACAACTCCACACTGCTGTCTGTGTATCCGTTACAGTGAATAGTAACAAACAAGAACAGAGGATGCTGGGAAGGCTGAGCCGGTCTGGCAATATCAATTAGGAGAGAAACAGCGTTAACGTTTCTTTGACTCTTCGTCAGACAAATAATGAACGAACCATACAGATCTGGAAAAGATCCAGGCTTGATTCCCAGTCTGTATAGATCTCAGTCAGGGTGTTGCCAGGGTTTTGGTGATTGTAGTTGGAGGAATAATTAGAGTCCCAATCCGTGAATTCTGCCAGAAAGTGTGTTTGCTCCTGAGAGAGCGTACGATCGATCTGGTGAGGTAGTTCAGAGTTGATTTGAGCCTTCCTCTAGTTGGATAGCCCGCCATCTCGCTCATGAATAAGGTGGTGGAAGATCTGTAGCCCAGATTGGAGCTGACACCTTGGAGAGGAGAGAAAGGAGGTGAAATGTACCAGGTTGTGCTGTGAGTTTCTGAATGGGAATGCCCTGAGTTAGGTGTCATTTGGGTGTATTTTCTGGGTTGGTCAAATCTGATCCTGGGCCCAGTTAACTTGGTGAAATCTTGGCAGGTGTTCTTTGGGCTGTTGAAAGAGCCGGAGATCGAGTTGCCTCTTGACGATGAGGATGAGGAGGGAGAGAACGAGGAGGGGAAACCAAAGAAGAAAAAGCCAAAGAAGGATAGCCTGGGGGCAAAGAGCAAGAAGCAGGACCCAAACGCTCCACCACAAAACAGGTGAGTAGGACAGCATTATCACAGACACCTCCCTCCAGCTTCTCTCATCAATCTGACTCCCTGCAACCCTGTTCAGCTGTTGGATCATATCTACATTTAGCAGCTCGGCTTTGCTCTGCGATTTGTGTTCTCCTGCGAGAGGCAATTATAAAATATTTCACACCAAGAATGTGGAGCAGGAGGAGTCTGTTCAGCCCTTCTGTCTGTCTGACCATTCAGTTAGATCAACTCCATTCACCCGTCTTTGCTCCATATCCATTGATAACCTTTGTAAATAATGATCTCACTGTTTTGAAAGCTTCTGTTGAGCCCCAGCATCCACACGCACAGTTTCACATTCCCACTGTGTGGAAAACGGGTTTCCTGATTTCACCCTTGAACAGCCTGACTGCAGTTTTAAATTGTTGCCCCTTTGTGCTAGATTCCCCAGCAGAAGAGTTAGTTTCTCTGCTCCACCAGTTTAAACATTTCAATCGAATCACACCTCAGTCATGTCAACTCAGGGGCTGTTTAGCACAGGGCTGAATCGCTGGCTTTGAAAGCAGACCAAGGCAGGCCAGCAGCACGGTTCATTTCCCGTAACAGCCTTCCCGAACAGGTGCCGGAATGGGGCGACTAGGGGCTTTTCACAGTAACTTCATTGAAGCCTACTTTTGACAATAAGCGATTTTCATTTCAATATTAGTCACTTTTAAACAAACTGTCTTCATGTCACAGAAGGAGACCATTCGACCATTGTGTGTGTGCCAGCTCTCTGGAGGAGCAAACAAGCACAAACTAGGCCAATCAGCCCCTCAAGCACACTGTGTCATTCCCTTTTATTAGTGATGCTTGGATCCATTGGTCCAGAAAATGATCGCAGCGGTCAATATTTTAGCTCTGACTTCATCATGTCCTTTATTCTTGTTCTTATCGCTGACATCATTTGACTAACCAAGGGGTGTCTGTCACACAACAGAATACTGGATTTTACTTCTTCCAGGTTATTTATTCAAATCTTTATTTAATCAGGGTGTATTTTGTAATAAATGTTTCAAATGTTTGAAATTGCTAACCAAGTTGTGAGCATTTTTTTTATAACATCAAGAAATGGTCCAGGATTAGAGACAGAGTAAAGCTCCCTCCACACTGTCCCCACTAAACACTCCCAGGACAGGTACAGCACGGGGTTAGATACAGAGTAAAGCTCCCTCTACACGGTCCCCACTAAACACTCCCAGGACAGGTACAGCACGGGGTAAGATACAGAGTAAAGCTCTCTCTACACTGTCCCCATCAAACACTCCCAGGACAGGTACAGCACGGGGTTAGATACAGAGTAAAGCTCCCTCTACACTGTCCCCACTAAACACTCCCAGGACAGGTACAGCACGGGGTAAGATACAGAGTAAAGCTCCCTCTACACTGTCCCCATCAAACACTCCCAGGACAGGTACAGCTCGGGGTTAGATACAGAGTAAAGCTCCCTCCACACTGTCCCCACTAAACACTCCCAGGACAGGTACAGCACGGGGTTAGATACAGAGTAAAGCTCCCTCTACACTGTCCCCACTAAACACTCCCAGGACAGGTACAGCACGGGGTTAGATACAGAGTAAAGCTCCCTCTACACTGTCCCCATCAAACACTCCCAGGACAGGTACAGCACGGGGTTAGATACAGAGTAAAGCTCCCTCTACACTGTCCCCATCAAACACTCCCAGGACAGGTACAGCACGGGGTTAGATACAGAGTAAAGCTCCCTCTACACTGTCCCCACTAAACACTCCCAGGACAGGTACAGCACGGGGTTAGATACAGAGTAAAGCTCCCTCTACACTGTCCCCATCAAACACTCCCAGGACAGGTACAGCACGGGGTTAGATACAGAGTAAAGCTCACTCTATACTGTCCCCATCAAACACTCCCAGGACAGGTACAGCACGGGGTTAGATACAGAGTGAAGCTCCCTCTACACTGCCCCCAGCAAACACTCCCAGGACAGGTACAGCACGGGGTTAGATACAGAGTAAAGCTCCCTCTACACTGTCCCCATCAAACACTCCCAGGACAGGTACAGCACGGGGTTAGATACAGAGTAAAGCTCCCTCTACACTGTCCCCATCAAACACTCCCAGGACAGGTACAGCACGGGGATAGATACAGAGTAAAGCTCCCTCTACGCTGTCCCCATCAAACACTCCCAGGACAGGTACAGCACGGGGATAGATACAGAGTAAAGCTCCCTCTACGCTGTCCCCATCAAACACTCCCAGGACAGGTACAGCACGGGGTTAGATACAGAGTAAAGCTCCCTCTACACTGTCCCCATCAAACACTCCCAGGACAGGTACAGCACGGGGATAGATACAGAGTAAAGCTCCCTCTACGCTGTCCCCATCAAACACTCCCAGGATAGGTACAGCACGGGGTTAGATACAGAGTAAAGCTCCCTCTACACTGTCCCCATCAAACACTCCCAGGACAGGTACAGCACGGGGTTAGATACAGAGTAAAGCTCCCTCTACACTGTCCCCATCAAACACTCCCAGGACAGGTACAGCTCGGGGTTAGATACAGAGTAAAGCTCCCTCCACACTGTCCCCACTAAACACTCCCAGGACAGGTACAGCACGGGGTTAGATACAGAGTAAAGCTCCCTCTACACTGTCCCCACTAAACACTCCCAGGACAGGTACAGCACGGGGTTAGATACAGAGTAAAGCTCCCTCTACACTGTCCCCATCAAACACTCCCAGGACAGGTACAGCACGGGGTTAGATACAGAGTAAAGCTCCCTCTACACTGTCCCCATCAAACACTCCCAGGACAGGTACAGCACGGGGTTAGATACAGAGTAAAGCTCCCTCTACACTGTCCCCACTAAACACTCCCAGGACAGGTACAGCACGGGGTTAGATACAGAGTAAAGC
Organism: Scyliorhinus torazame; assembly: GCF_047496885.1. NCBI lineage: Eukaryota > Metazoa > Chordata > Chondrichthyes > Carcharhiniformes > Scyliorhinidae > Scyliorhinus > Scyliorhinus torazame. Next base: position 197,163,004 of record NC_092722.1, read on the forward strand.
TCCCTCTACACTGTCCCCATCAAACACTCCCAGGACAGGTACAGCACGGGGTTAGATACAGAGTAAAGCTCACTCTATACTGTCCCCATCAAACACTCCCAGGACAGGTACAGCACGGGGTTAGATACAGAGTAAAGCTCCCTCTACACTGCCCCCATCAAACACTCCCAGGACAGGTACAGCACGGGGTTAGATACAGAGTAAAGCTCCCTCTACACTGTCCCCATCAAACACTCCCAGGACAGGTACAGCACGGGGTTAGATACAGAGTAAAGCTCCCTCTACACTGTCCCCATCAAACACTCCCAGGACAGGTACAGCACGGGGATAGATACAGAGTAAAGCTCCCTCTACGCTGTCCCCATCAAACACTCCCAGGACAGGTACAGCACGGGGATAGATACAGAGTAAAGCTCCCTCTACGCTGTCCCCATCAAACACTCCCAGGACAGGTACAGCACGGGGTTAGATACAGAGTAAAGCTCCCTCTACACTGTCCCCATCAAACACTCCCAGGACAGGTACAGCACGGGGATAGATACAGAGTAAAGCTCCCTCTACGCTGTCCCCATCAAACACTCCCAGGATAGGTACAGCACGGGGTTAGATACAGAGTAAAGCTCCCTCTACACTGTCCCCATCAAACACTCCCAGGACAGGTACAGCACGGGGTTAGATACAGAGTAAAGCTCCCTCTACACTGTCCCCATCAAACACTCCCAGGACAGGTACAGCTCGGGGTTAGATACAGAGTAAAGCTCCCTCCACACTGTCCCCACTAAACACTCCCAGGACAGGTACAGCACGGGGTTAGATACAGAGTAAAGCTCCCTCTACACTGTCCCCACTAAACACTCCCAGGACAGGTACAGCACGGGGTTAGATACAGAGTAAAGCTCCCTCTACACTGTCCCCATCAAACACTCCCAGGACAGGTACAGCACGGGGTTAGATACAGAGTAAAGCTCCCTCTACACTGTCCCCATCAAACACTCCCAGGACAGGTACAGCACGGGGTTAGATACAGAGTAAAGCTCCCTCTACACTGTCCCCACTAAACACTCCCAGGACAGGTACAGCACGGGGTTAGATACAGAGTAAAGCTCCCTCTACACTGTCCCCATCAAACACTCCCAGGACAGGTACAGCACGGGGTTAGATACAGAGTAAAGCTCACTCTATACTGTCCCCATCAAACACTCCCAGGACAGGTACAGCACGGGGTTAGATACAGAGTAAAGCTCCCTCTACACTGCCCCCATCAAACACTCCCAGGACAGGTACAGCACGGGGTTAGATACAGAGTAAAGCTCCCTCTACACTGTCCCCATCAAACACTCCCAGGACAGGTACAGCACGGGGTTAGATACAGAGTAAAGCTCCCTCTACACTGTCCCCATCAAACACTCCCAGGACAGGTACAGCACGGGGATAGATACAGAGTAAAGCTCCCTCTACGCTGTCCCCATCAAACACTCCCAGGACAGGTACAGCACGGGGATAGATACAGAGTAAAGCTCCCTCTACGCTGTCCCCATCAAACACTCCCAGGACAGGTACAGCACGGGGTTAGATACAGAGTAAAGCTCCCTCTACACTGTCCCCATCAAACACTCCCAGGACAGGTACAGCACGGGGATAGATACAGAGTAAAGCTCCCTCTACGCTGTCCCCATCAAACACTCCCAGGATAGGTACAGCACGGGGTTAGATACAGAGTAAAGCTCCCTCTACACTGTCCCCATCAAACACTCCCAGGACAGGTACAGCACGGGGTTAGATACAGAGTAAAGCTCCCTCTACACTGTCCCCATCAAACACTCCCAGGACAGGTACAGCTCGGGGTTAGATACAGAGTAAAGCTCCCTCCACACTGTCCCCACTAAACACTCCCAGGACAGGTACAGCACGGGGTTAGATACAGAGTAAAGCTCCCTCTACACTGTCCCCACTAAACACTCCCAGGACAGGTACAGCACGGGGTTAGATACAGAGTAAAGCTCCCTCTACACTGTCCCCATCAAACACTCCCAGGACAGGTACAGCACGGGGTTAGATACAGAGTAAAGCTCCCTCTACACTGTCCCCATCAAACACTCCCAGGACAGGTACAGCACGGGGTTAGATACAGAGTAAAGCTCCCTCTACACTGTCCCCACTAAACACTCCCAGGACAGGTACAGCACGGGGTTAGATACAGAGTAAAGCTCCCTCTACACTGTCCCCATCAAACACTCCCAGGACAGGTACAGCACGGGGTTAGATACAGAGTAAAGCTCACTCTATACTGTCCCCATCAAACACTCCCAGGACAGGTACAGCACGGGGTTAGATACAGAGTAAAGCTCCCTCTACACTGCCCCCATCAAACACTCCCAGGACAGGTACAGCACGGGGTTAGATACAGAGTAAAGCTCCCTCTACACTGTCCCCATCAAACACTCCCAGGACAGGTACAGCACGGGGTTAGATACAGAGTAAAGCTCCCTCTACACTGTCCCCATCAAACACTCCCAGGACAGGTACAGCACGGGGATAGATACAGAGTAAAGCTCCCTCTACGCTGTCCCCATCAAACACTCCCAGGACAGGTACAGCACGGGGATAGATACAGAGTAAAGCTCCCTCTACGCTGTCCCCATCAAACACTCCCAGGACAGGTACAGCACGGGGTTAGATACAGAGTAAAGCTCCCTCTACACTGTCCCCATCAAACACTCCCAGGACAGGTACAGCACGGGGATAGATACAGAGTAAAGCTCCCTCTACACTGTCCCCATCTAACACTCCCAGGACAGGTACAGCACGGGGTTAGATACAGAGTAAAGCTCCCTCTACACTGTCCCCATCAAACACTCCCAGGACAGGTACAGCACGGGATGAGGGTGCTGGACCCTTTAGTTATCCAGTGTCCCTTTGCAGATGCCAGGTTAGGCACTGCCGTGCACTCTGGTGCAAACCCACTTCCTTCAAGGGTGGTGGTAGCGGCAACGATTAACAATTTTAAAAAGTTTTTGATTGTCCACTTTTTGTTTTTAAAAGTTAGCGAACCCAATTCATTTTTTCCAATTAAGGGGCAATTTAGCGCGGCCAATCCACCTACCCTGCACATCTTTGGGGTTGTGGGGATGAAACCCACGCAGACACGGGGAGAATGTGCAAACTCCACACGGACAGTGACGCAGAGCCGGGATCGAACCTGGGACCTCGGCGCCGTGAGGCAGCAGTGCTAACCACTGCGCCGCCGTGCTGCTCTTTGATTGTCCACTTGAGGGAACTAACACTTTCAGTCTGCTGGGATGGAGCGGGAGTTTGGTGCTGAGGGGACTGCTGCACACAGTCAGCATGGACCCGATCAGCCAAACATCCACCTTGCCAATCTGACTTTCTAATTCAACACTGTTGGATTGAGTATCTTGAGAAGGATTGTTGTTTAAAATCTTTCTTTCCCTCCTTCAGAATTCCACTTCCTGAGCTGAAAGATTCTGACAAACTGGACAAGATAATGGTAATGAAAGAAGCCACAAAGCGGGTGAAGCTTGGGCCTGATTGCCTTCCCTCCATCTGTTTCTACACCTTTCTCAATGCCTATCAGGTGAGTGATTTACCACATGGACACCTAGTGCAGCCTTTAAAGGTTGTCATCTTCCTACAAGGACACACTCGTGCTGCAGCCAATACATTTCGCCCTCTTTGTGTTAGAAACTGCTCTCGTCCGCTGAAGCACCACTCCCCTGCTTATCCATCTGTCGTTGGAAAGTTGTTGGATGTGCCACTCTGTTTCCTATTCCAGGCTGTGCCAGGGAACTTCCGAACTCTGGAGACACTCGGTGCTGATGAGAGTGTTGGTTCGAGGCTAGTTGTGGGAGAGAATAATGCACAGGGAAGAATGGTTTCCAGAACAGTTCAGGCGATGGGGTTGACTGGAGACAGAGTCAAATGCTTTCATGGTCATTGTTGTCCACGAGGTCTGTTGTCCACTAGGTTGTTCTGAGCTCCATGTGGCCAATTGGAAATCCAGATGTGATAAATTATATTCCTGCTCAGCAAATGAAAGATGAAGAGTGAACACCATTATCGGACATGTGATCTCGATACCCATTCAGACTGGAAACTTTAAACTTGGTGTTATCTGTCTGTAAAATAGACCAGCTAAGTGTGGGGCTGTTTTGGATTACCTGGTCCTTTACTGTCTTGGTTAGGGGACAATATGAGCTGCTTATCCAGTAAAGTGCACATGTGGAGTCATTGAATGTCCCTCAGTTCAAGCATGATGTCTATTTTGGGTCATGAGTTGGGTCTTCACGTGACTGAACAGGTCGAGTCTCAACTCGCAGATCATTGAGCACATGAGGCCGGGTGTCCCACGGGTAGTTGGATCTGGAGTACAGGATTTACTTCCTTTCTTTCCTTCTGTGCCATTGCTGTGCCTCATCATTCGGACACAGCTTGGCAAACAAGTTGTCACTATTCTGAACAACTGGTAACAAACTCCTCTGATTCATTAATAACAATCCTCAAGGAGAGTTCGGAAATCAACCAAAGTTGTAATTTACAGAGCAGTTGTTGTCAGTACACTCCTGGACTGCAGAGAGAGACTGGGACTGCAGAGAGAGACCGGGACTGCAGCAGCGAGACCGGGACTGCAGCAGCGAGACCGGGACTGCAGCAGCGAGACCGGGACTGCAGCAGCGAGACCGGGACTGCAGCAGCGAGACCGGGGCTGCAGCAGCGAGACCGGGACTGCAGCAGCGAGACCGGGACTGCAGCAGCGAGACCGGGACTGGGTCTCGCTGCTGCAGTCCCGGTCTCGCTGCTGCAGTCCCGGTCTCGCTGCTGCAGCCCCGGTCTCGCTGCTGCAGTCCCGGTCTCGCTGCTGCAGTCCCGGTCTCGCTGCTGCAGTCCCGGTCCAGCAGCGAGACCGGGGCTGCAGCAGCGAGACCGGGACCGCAGCAGCGAGACCGGGACCGCAGCAGCGAGACCGGGACCGCAGCAGCGAGACCGGGACCGCAGCAGCGAGACCGGGACCGCAGCAGCGAGACCGGGACCGCAGCAGCGAGACCGGGACCGCAGCAGCGAGACCGGGACCGCAGCAGCGAGACCGGGACCGCAGCAGCGAGACCGGGACCGCAGCAGCGAGAGCGGGACCGCAGAGAGAGAGCGGGACTGCAGAGAGAGAGCGGGACTGCAGAGAGAGAGCGGGACTGCAGAGAGAGACCGGGACCGCGGCAGCGAGAGACCGGGACCGTGGCAGCGAGACCGGGACCGCGGCAGCGAGACCGGGACCGCGGCAGCGAGACCGGGACGGCAGCAGCGAGACCGGGACGGCAGCAGCGTGACCAGGACGGCAACAGCGTGACCGGGACGGCAGCAGCGTGACCGGGACGGCAGCAGCGTGACCGGGACGGCAGCAGCGTGACCGGGACGGCAGCAGCGTGACCGGGACAGCAGCTGCGAGACCAGGGCTGCATCAGCGAGACCGGGACGGCAGCAGCGAGACCGGGACTGTGTATCTGCAGCGCATAGAATAATGGAAGGTTTATGTCACAGAAGGAGGCCACTCGGCCCATCGTGTCTGCTGGCTGAACAAACAAGCCCCCAGCCCAATTCCACTTTACAGCCTTTGCTCCATAACCCTGCCGATTACAGCATCTGAGGCACAAATCCAGGCCCCTTTCCAATGAGCTGAGGGTTTCTGCCTCTATAATACTCTTTCAGGCAGTGAGTTCCATCAGGGATCTGTGGACATTCACTCCAATGTCCCCCACTTCCTCTACGCCTCTCAGTATCCTCCCATTTATTGTGTATTCCTTCGCCTTGTCTGACCTCCCGAAATTCATCACCTCACACTTCTCTGGGTTGAATTTTGCCACTTCTCTGCCCACCTGACCAGTCCATACGAGCAGGAGAGAGATTCCATTAACAATGCTTCCAGGGTTCAATGGGAGGTCTGCTGAGCAAACACTCATGTCCCTCTTTAAGCCAGATCCACAAACATTCCGCTCAAACTCCTGCAAAATCAACCTCAGTAGACTGAACGCTGCCCTGATGGCTGACAACTCTATCTCTCCGGCCCTGTACTCCCGGTGCTCAAATGGTCAGGATATTCCAGGGCTTGGGATATGTGTGAGCAAGTAGTTTCCTGGTAAAATCGGTTCAAGGAGGGAAAATATTGGCATCGTTGCCACACTTGTGACTAGCCAGTGATTTTTATTGTCTTCTTGTGAGGAGCTCACGGTGGGGATCAGTAGTCTGCTGTTCGACCTTCACTTTCTGGAAATGGGGAGTATATCTCATTAAATTAAATGGAGGCGAGGCACTAATTTAGCAGGTTGGGCAGATAGATGGTTGGAAATGAAATGAAAATCGCTTATTGTCACAAGGAGGCTTCAAATGAAGTTACTGTGAAAAGCCCCTAGTCGCCACATTCCCGCACCTGTTCGGGGAGGCTGGTACGGGAATTGAACCGTGCTGCTGGCCTGCCTTGGTCTGCTTTAAAAGCCAGCGATTTAGCCCAGTGTGCTAAACCAGCCCCTGATGGTTGATGAAATATGGGAAAATGAACGGCAGGATGATGGGATCATGATGCAGTGAAGAAACAGGGAGATGTTGGAGCTACAGGTATACAGATTGTTAAAGATGAGAGTACAGCTAGACAAGGTCATCCAGAAGTTAAATGGGATTTAGATCTGTAAATAGAGTTGTTGAATTTGTACAAGACTTTGGTTTAGTTACAGTAGGAGGGGATTGGCACCAGGTAAACTGCTCTTGCAGAGTCGCACAGACACAATGGGCTTCAATCATTTTATGATTGTCGGACTACTGTATGTAAATTTGATGTTTTTAATGACTAATTCTTCAGAAATGGCCATCTTGTTCTGTTTGCTTGCTGATGTGTGATTTCCGCCTTTTTCCCCCGGTCCAGGGTCTCACTGCGGTTGACTTCACCGATGATTCTAGTCTGATAGCAGGAGGATTTGCTGATTCCACTGTCAGAGTGTGGAGTGTCACACCAAAGAAACTGCGCAGCGTCAAAGGGGCTACAGGTAAAAATAGCCGGCAACCAGGCTTTCGCCCTCAGGTGTCCACCGCTGCCACTATGTCCCCGCCTAATAGGGCGGTAATTGGCCGGGTTGGGTTTTTCCGTTTCTTGTGTACAGGACACACCTGGGCAATTTTCCACATTGCCGGGTAGATGCCAGTGTTGTAGCTGTACTGGAACAGCTTGGCTAGGGGTGCGGCAAGTTCTGGAGCACAAGTCTTCAGTACTATTGCCGGGATATTGTCAGGGCCCGTAACCTTTGCAGTATCCAGTGCCTTCAGCCGTTTCTTGATATCACGTGGAGTGATATTGGCTGAAGAGTGACATCTGTGATGCTGGGGACCTCCAGACGGGACCGGAATGGATCATCCACTCGGCACTTCTGGCTGAAGATTGTTGCGAATGCCTCAATTGTTTGCACAGATGTGCTGGGCTCCTCCATCATTGAGGATGGCATAGCCTCAAAATAAGGGGAAGTAGATTTAGGACTGAGCTCAGGAGGAACTTCTTCACCCAAAGGGTTGTGAATCTATGGAATTCCTTGTCCAGTGAAGCATTGAGGCTCCTTCATTAAATGTTTTTAAGATAAAGATAGATAGTTTTTGAAGAATAAAGGGATTAAGGGTTATGGTGTTCGGGCCGGAAAGTGGAGCTGAGTCCACAAAAGATCAGACATGATCTCATTGAATGGCGGAGCAGGCTCGAGGGTCAGATCTACTACTCCTGCTCCTAGTTCTTATGAGGATGTTTGTGGAGCTTCCTCCTCCAGTGAGTTGTTTAATTGTCCACCACCATTCTCAGCTGGCTGTGGCAGGACTGCAAAGCTTTGACCTGATCCATTGGTTGTGGTTGTGTTTAAGGAAAGATGTAAATAGAGACTTGTTTAGCACAGTGGGCTAAACAGCTGCCTTGTAATGCAGACCAAGGCAGCAGCGCGGGTTCAATTCCCGTACTGGCCTCCCCGAACAGGCACCGGAATGTGGCGACTAGGGGCTTTTCACAGTAACTTCATTGAAGCCTACTTGTGACAATAAGCGATTATTAAATTATTATACATTTGAAGCAGTTCAAAGAAGGTTCATTTGACTAATATCTGAAATGGACGGGTTGTCTTATGAGGAAAGGTTTGAGAGGTTAGATTTGTATCTGTTGGAGTTTAGAAGAGTAAGAGGTGACTTAAAGCCTTTAAGATCCTGAGGGGTGTTGACAGGGCGGATGTGGAGAGGATGTTTCCTCTTGTTGAAGAATCTAGAACTGGGGTCACTGTTTAAAAGTAAGTAGTCACCCATTTAAGACAGAGCTGAGGAGAAATGTTTTCTCCAGAGTTTTGTGAATCTCTGGAACTCTTCCTGAAAACAGTAAGCAGTCTTACAACATCAGGTTAAAGTCCAACAGGTTTGTTTCAAACACCAGCTTTCGGAGCACAGCAAGAGCTCCGAAAGCTAGTGATTTGAAACAAACCTGTTGGACTTTAATCTGGTGTTGTAAGACTTCTTACTGTGCTAACCCCAGTCCAACGCCGGTATCTCCACATCTTCCTGTAAAGGCAGTGGAAGCAGAGTCTGAATATTTTTCAAGCTGTGTCAGATAGCTTCTTGAATAGAAAGAGAGTGAAAGGTTATTAGGGGTGGGCAGGAATGGGCGTTGAGATTACAATCAGATCAGCCATGACCTTACTGAACCATCGGAGGGTCATTGCAGACTCGATGGGCCGAATAGCCTTCTGCACTGTAGGAATATCTATGGCTCATTCCCGATTAGAATAGTCTGACATTTACAATGGTGGAGCAAGCTCGAGGGCCGATTGGCTTCCTCCTAATTCGTGTGCTATCAGCCTCAGTGTCAGCACTGAGACCAGGTGGTCAGTGCTTGGAACCAGTGGCAGGTGTAGTCCCGTCTCCTGCACTGTGCCGGGGAGTCCCCTTCGCATTTGGGAATGTGCATCTAGACCGTACCTGAGTGAGCAGTAATGTTGTAACTAACCTGCTTTGATTCGTACAGACTCTATGCTGATTCTTTAGGATCCCTGTGCCTGCACAGCAGTGAATTCATCACACAGCCCTGTACACTTCTACACACGAGGCCAGTTTGTTGTAGCTCAGAGCAGTCAAGGAGATTTCCATCTCCGGGCATTTACTCTACGATTTGATTTTTATACATCAAGATACACATGCATAACATTTCTAGCCTTGTCTGAGAGTGGCTGAGCTACGGGAAGTGTGTTGCTCTCAGTCACAGTATGAGCAGTCTCGCTAACTGCTTTGTCTTTCTCCGTTAGATCTCAGTTTAATCGACAAGGAGTCGGAAGATGTGCTGGAGCGGATAATGGATGAGAAAACTGCGTGCGAGTTTAAAATGTTACTGGGACACGGTGGCCCAGTGTATGGGACAAGCTTCAGTCCCGACAGGTAAGAAGCAGCTACTTGGAAACCAGTAAACGCCTTCGTTTCGAACAAAATGAACAGACCAGGCACTGGTCAGAAATAAAGAACTTGCATTTCCGTAGCTCCTATCGTGACCCTGGGATATCCCAAAGTGCTTTGCACCCCCTGAAGTGTTCTGAATTGTAATAATTATTGGCGTGTTCGAAACATTCACACAGCAGGCTCTCACTAATAGCAATAACTTAATGACTAGATTATCTTTATTTAGTGATGGTTGGGGGATTGGTATTGGCAGTGCCATGGGTTGGAGCACTCAGAATCATGGTATGGGATCTTTCACATCACCATTCAGGGAACTGTGCATGCACCTCAATGGGAAGCTGTTATATCAGTCGCTGCCATATTCCTTGACTCTGGAATCCTGGGCTGGCTTGGCAGAGCAAAGCCTGCACCTTCTGACTAACTTGTCCGATGTGCTCCAGTGCTCCTGCATCCCACACACACACAGCTCTCCATCGAGTTAGTTCCACTAGTGAGGGGAAGGTAAAGTACACCCATGGATGAAAGGTGCGAGAGAGGAGAGATTAATTGGGGAGAAGTGATTTTGAAGCCTGTAAATTGTAGGTGAGAGCTGAGGAATTTAATGGATTTGACATCCTGAGAGAGTACGAAAGAGAATGCAGTTCAACTTGATATGGACCGAGAGGATCAATAATGAGTTTTGTGCACTCTCAGCAGTAGAATCCTAGACAAACGAGGAAGGTTTTGACCGAGACAGACTTAACTTTGCAGCCTGGAAATCTGCCTGTGTTTAACGCTTCTGCACTCTCTCTCACTCAGAAATTATCTGCTGTCCAGCTCAGAGGATGGAACAGTGAGGCTCTGGAGTCTGCAAACCTTCACCTGCCTCGTCGGCTACAAAGGACATAACTACCCAGTGTGGGATACACAGTTTTCTCCGTACGGCTACTACTTCATTTCAGGAGGTCACGATCGAGTGGCACGGTGAGTGTGCGAGTGGGGTCACAATCGAGTGGCATGGGGAGTGTGCGAGTGGGGTCACAATCGAGTGGCACGGGGAGTGTGCGAATGTGGGGTCACAATCAAGTGGCACGGTGAGTGTGCGAGTGGGGTCACAATCGAGTGGCACGGGGAGTGTGCGAGTGGGGTCACAATCGAGTGGCACGGGGAGTGTGCGAATGTGGGGTCACAATCAAGTGGCACGGTGAGTGTGCGAATGTGGGGTGATGATCAAGTGGCAGAGTGAGTGTGTGAATGTGGGGTCACGATCGAGTGGCACGGTGAGTGTGCGAATGTGGGGTCACGATCGAGTGGCACAGTGAGTGCGATCACGATCGAATGGCACGGTGAGTGTGCAAATGTGGGATCACGATCAAGTGGCAGAGTGTGTGTGTGTGGGGTCAATCGAGTGGCATGGTGAGTGTACAAATGTGGGGTCACGATCTAGCGGCACGGCGAGTGTAGGGTCACGATCAAGAGCAGGGTGTGTGCGAGTGTGGGGTCACGATCGAGTGGTATGGCGAGTGTGGGGTCACGATCGAGTGGTATGGCGAGTGTGGGGTCACGATCGAGAGCAGGGTGTTTGCGAGTGTGGGTTCACAATCGAGTGGCAGGTTGAGTGTGGGGTTGTAACTCAGCAATTCATCTTTTTACATTTCAATTACTACATTGATGTGAATAGACTCCATATCTTGGTGAAATATCGTCGTCACTTCCACCCTCCTGAAAACCTGCAGTGTGTGCAAACCCTGCAGTGTGTACAGTGTGTGCAGGGGCTGGTTTAGCTCACTGGGCTAAATCGCTGGCTTTTAAAGCAGACCAAGGCAGGCCAGCAGCACGGTTCAATTCCTGTACCAGCCTCCCGAACAGGCGCCGGAATGTGGTGACTAGGGGCTTTTCACAGAAACTTCATTTGAAGCCTACTTCTGACAAGCGATTTTCATTTCATTTCATTTCAACCCTGCAGTGTATACAAACCCTGCAGTATGTACTGTTTAAACTAATGCAGCAGGGGCATGGGAACCTGGATTGTAGTTTTAGGGTAAGGGAGAATGAGAGTATAGAGGTCAGGAGCACAGATTTGACGTCGCAGGAGGGGGCCAGTGTTCAGGTAGGTGGTTTGAAGTGTGTCTACTTCAATGCCAGGAGTATACGAAACAAGGTAGGGGAACTGGCAGCATGGGTTGGTACCTGGGACTTCGATGTTGTGGCCATTTCGGAGACATGGATAGAGCAGGGACAGGAATGGATTTTGCAGGTTCCGGGGTTTAGGTGTTTTAGTAAGCTCAGAGAAGGAGGCAAAAGAGGGGGAGGTGTGGCGCTGCTAGTCAAGAGCAGTATTACGGTGGCGGAGAGGATGCTAGATGGGGACTCTTCTTCCGAGGTAGTATGGGCTGAAGTTAGAAACAGGAAAGGAGAGGTCACCCTGTTGGGAGTTTTTTATAGGCCTCCTAATAGTTCTAGGGATGTAGAGGAAAGGATGGCGAAGATGATTCTGGATATGAGCGAAAGTAACAGGGTAGTTATTATGGGAGACTTTAACTTTCCAAATATTGACTGGAAAAGATATAGTTCGAGTACAATAGATGGGTCGTTTTTTGTACAGTGTGTGCAGGAGGGTTTCCTGAAACAATATGTTGACAGGCCAACAAGAGGCGAGGCCACGTTGGATTTGGTTTTGGGTAATGAACCAGGCCAGGTGTTGGATTTGGAGGTAGGAGAGCACTTTGGGGACAGTGACCACAATTCGGTGACGTTTACGTTAATGATGGAAAGGGATAAATATACACCGCAGGGCAAGAGTTATAGCTGGGGGAAGGGCAATTATGATGCCATTAGACGTGACTTGGGGGGGGATAAGGTGGAGAAGTAGGCTGCAAGTGTTGGGCACACTGGATAAGTGGGGCTTGTTCAAGGATCAGCTACTGCGTGTTCTTGATAAGTATGTACCGGTCAGACAGGGAGGAAGGCGTCGAGCGAGGGAACCGTGGTTTACCAAGGAAGTGGAATCTCTTGTTAAGAGGAAGAAGGAGGCCTATGTGAAGATGAAGTGTGAAGTTTCGGTTGGGGCGATGGATAATTACAAGGTAGCGAGGAAGGATCTAAAGAGAGAGCTAAGACGAGCAAGGAGGGGACATGAGAAGTATTTGGCAGGAAGGATCAAGGAAAACCCAAAAGCTTTCTATAGGCATGTCAGGAATAAGCGAATGACTAGGGAAAGAGTAGGACCAGTCAAGGACAGGGATGGGAAATTGTGTGTGGAGTCTGAAGAGATAGGCGAGATACTAAATGAATATTTTTCGTCAGTATTCACTCAGGAAAAAGATAATGTTGTGGAGGAGAATGCTGAGCCCCAGGCTAATAGAATAGATGGCATTGAGGTACGTAGGGAAGAGGTGTTGGCAATTCTGGACAGGCTAAAAATAGATAAGTCCCCGGGACCTGATGGGATTTATCCTAGGATTCTCTGGGAGGCCAGGGAAGAGATTGCTGGACCTTTGGCTTTGATTTTTATGTCATCATTGGCTACAGGAATAGTGCCAGAGGACTGGAGGACAGCAAATGTGGTCCCTTTGTTCAAAAAGGGGAGCAGAGACAACCCCGGCAACTATAGACCGGTGAGCCTCACGTCTGTAGTGGGTAAAGTCTTGGAGGGGATTATAAGAGACAAGATTTATAATCATCTAGATAGGAATAATATGATCAGGGATAGTCAGCATGGCTTTGTGAAGAGTAGGTCATGCCTCACAAACCTTATTGAGTTCTTTGAGAAGGTGACTGAACAGGTAGACGAGGGTAGAGCAGTTGATGTGGTGTATATGGATTTCAGCAAAGCGTTTGATAAGGTTCCCCACGGTAGGCTATTGCAAAAAATACGGAGGCTGGGGATTGAGGGTGATTTAGAGATGTCGATCAGAAATTGGCTAGCTGAAAGAAGACAGAGGGTGGTGGTGGATGGGAAATGTTCAGAATGGAGTACAGTCACAAGTGGAGTACCACAAGGATCTGTTCTGGGGCCGTTGCTGTTTGTCATTTTTATCAATGACCTAGAGGAAGGCGCAGAAGGGTGGGTGAGTAAATTTGCAGACGATACTAAAGTCGGTGGTGTTGTCGATAGTGTGGAAGGATGTAGCAGGTTACAGAGGGATATAGATAAGCTGCAGAGCTGGGCTGAGAGGTGGCAAATGGAGTTTAATGTAGAGAAGTGTGAGGTGATTCACTTTGGAAGGAATAACAGGAATGCGGAATATTTGGCTAATGGTAAAGTTCTTGAAAGTGTGGATGAGCAGAGGGATCTAGGTGTCCATGTACATAGATCCCTGAAAGTTGCCACCCAGGTTGATAGGGTTGTGAAGAAGGCCTATGGAGTGTTGGCCTTTATTGGTAGAGGGATTGAGTTCCGGAGTCGGGAGGTCATGTTGCAGCTGTACAGAACTCTGGTACGGCCGCATTTGGAGTATTGCGTACAGTTCTGGTCACCGCATTATAGGAAGGACGTGGAGGCTTTGGAGCGGGTGCAGAGGAGATTTACCAGGATGTTGCCTGGTATGGAGGGAAAATCTTATGAGGAAAGGCTGATGGACTTGAGGTTGTTTTCGTTGGAGAGAAGAAGGTTAAGAGGAGACTTAATAGAGGCATACAAAATGATCAGGGGGTTGGATAGGGTGGACAGTGAGAGCCTTCTCCCACGGATGGATATGGCTGGCACGAGGGGACATAACTTTAAACTGAGGGGTAATAGATATAGGACAGAGGTCAGAGGTAGGTTCTTTACGCAAAGAGTAGTGAGGCCGTGGAATGCCCTACCTGCTACAGTAGTGAACTCGCCAACATTGAGGGCATTTAAAAGTTTATTGGATAAACATATGGACGATAATGGCATAGTGTAGGTTAGATGGCTTTTGTTTCGGTGCAACATCGTGGGCCGAAGGGCCTGTACTGCGCTGTATTGTTCTATGTTCTATGTACAAACCCGTGTTCCCTCGGTCTCTTCTGCAACAAAAATTACATCATTTGCTTGAGTCTTCATATCACTGAATGTGTCCGACCACATTTGTCTGAGCTTTTCTAAAACATGTGCATTTTGACAATCGGTACTGAACTTTGCACAGATACACTTTAATGAAGCTGCACTGTCTCTCCCTGGGGCCAGGAACACAGTGGGTGGAGAGCTACTATGATGTATTTGTTAACAATTTGGGACCTTGCATTACTCAGGCTTTGGGTGACTGACCATTACCAGCCCCTGCGAATATTCTCAGGTCACCTCTCTGACGTCACCTGCACAAGATTTCATCCCAACTCGAATTACGTGGTGACAGGGTCTGCAGACAGGACCATTCGGCTCTGGGATGTGCTGAATGGCAACTGCGTTAGGATCCTTACAGGACACAAGGTATGAAGCCCTGTGTGAGTGCTGAGCCCACAAATACTGTCCCCATATCCCCACTGAAACAGGCCCACTTGTTAATGTCCCTTTCGTGTTCTTCTCAGGGTCCGATCCATTCGCTGGTGTTCTCTCCAAATGGCAGGTACCTGGCATCCGGGGCAACAGACGGCCGCATCCTGCTGTGGGACATCGGGCACGGGTTACTGGTAGGCGAATTGAAAGGTCACACTGACACGGTCTACGCACTGAAGTTCAGCCGAGATGGCGAGATTTTAGCCTCAGGTGAGATTGTGTGTTTTTGTGGAGTGCGTGAAGGGCAGATGTTTCTGGCTTTTATCTTTGCTGGCATGGCTGATGAATACTCACCCCCTTCATCACTCATCTTTCAACTGGTCCTTTCAGAGGGTCGTTACGATTCAACCGTGTTGTGGGACTGGAGCCACATATAGGCCGAGACTGGGTAAGGAGGTGCGTTTCCTTCCCAGAAGGGCATTGGTGAATCACTTTTTATGATAATCTGACAGCTTCACAGAAACCAATTTATGGGGTTTGAATGTGGATTATTAATGCAGTCGTATAACCAGTACACTGCCCCTCTAACCAGCTTCTAGCTGCCCAGTTCAATGTCCAGTCAGAGTTGTCGATTGCTGCCCTTCAGTTGACCCTCTCTTCCCCCAGCTTCACCTGTAGTTATTTCAACACCATTCCTGCAGTTTTGTTTCCTGTGCACCAAGGTGCGAGAGTCGACTCCTAGCATTTCTTGCCTCGTATGCATTGGTCCTGTCTCATTCGGGACATTTACCCCAAGCATGGGAATAGGACAATGTCAGTTTGGAAATCCCGTGGGAGGCGCTTCCCCTCTACTGGTATTACTGTGCGGCTTGCGTACAGTAAAGTAATGCGGAGCAGTCTCGGAAGTTCCCAGCTGTAAAACTGTCTTCACTGTGCTGAATTGCTGTGTTTCAGGTTCTATGGATCACACGGTGAAAATTTGGGACACGGTCAAAGCCTTTGAGGACCTGGAGACAGACGATTTCAGCACTGCCACTGGCCACATCAATTTGCCCGACAACTCTCAGGAGCTATTACTAGGCTCCTACATGACTAAATCCACGCCAGTCATCGGCCTGCACTTCACTCGTCGCAACCTACTGCTGTCTGCGGGTGCATATAACCCGCTGTGACGTTACCTCCCCGCACACACACACACAACCCGCTGTGACGTTACCTCCCCGCACACACACAACCCTCTGTGACGTCAACCCCACTCCCCAGCATACATATAACCCGCTGTGACGTTACCCCCCGCACACACACAACCCGCTGTGACGTTACCCCCCGCACACACACACACACAACCCGCTGCAACGGCTCCCCACCCGCACACACATAACCCACTGAGACATTACCTTCCCCCCCCCATCCGCACACACGTAACCTGCTGTAACATCACCCCCCGAACACACACAACCTGCTGTAACGTCACCCCCTCCCCCACAATCAGACATATTCCAGGATGATGAACCCACTAGTTCCCATCCTCATTCCCCACCATCCATCTCAAAATGGATAGAGGATGCAGATATTTTCACGGCATCCGTGACATTTTTCTTATTTAGTCTCTTTTCCCCCCCCCCCCTCCTCGAGGTCACTTACCTGAGGCACCCCTCCCTCGAGGTGAATCACCTGCAGCATATTTGCGACATATTGTCGTTCTGGGATGTTTTGCATTAATGTGAATGGTGTTATTCTTGTTTTTTTAAGTTTTGATGAAGTTTACAATAAAACCCTGAAATTAGTTTGTGATCTATATTTTCTGCAGGAGCAGGAAAATAAATTCCCGTCACAAATTGTAGGTAATCTGTACAACCTTCTGCACCAGTTTCCTCTTCACTGCTCCACCAAACACTCACCGAGCAACTGGAGGCTGGTGTCTGATTTAAAAACACTTGTCAAACCCAAGGTAGGGTTTTTCATCCAGAAATAGGAGTCATTATATTTGTACAGGTCTGTGCTCTATTAACACCAGTTGCCAGGTTAATTTCTGGAATGGAGAACAGTATCTTCCATTTATGGTTGACAAGGACATGAAGCAGCAGCGAAGCTGATGCTGCATTTAGTGTAACAACCAGCCTAAAGCTAGAAATCCATCTGACAGGCAGGGTCATAACGACACTGACTTCATCCATGTAATACAGGTGGAGAAGGTAGTCAAAAAGGCAAACGGCATTGAATATAAGAATTGGCAAGTCATGTTGCAGCTGTATAGAACGTTAGTTAGGCCACACTTGGAGTATAGTGTTCAATTCTGGTCGCCACACTACCAGAAGGATGTGGAGGCTTTAGAGAGGGTGCAGAAGAGATTTACCAGAATGTTGCCTAGTATGGAGGGCATTAACTATGAGGAGAGGTTGAATAAACTTGGTTTGTTCTCACTGGAATGACAGAGGTTGAGGGGCGTGGTTAGTCCGAGACGTTTCCCCAGGGTAGAGGGGTCAATTACTAAGGGGCATAGGTTTAAGGTGCGAGAGGCAAGGTTTAGAGATGTATGAGGCAAGTTTTTTTTTTAACAGAGGGTAGTGGGTGCCTGGAACTCGCTACCGGAGGTGGTGGTGGAAGCAGGGATGATAGTGACGTTTAAGGGGCATCTTGACAAATACGTGAATAGGATGGGAATAGAGGGATACGGACCCCGGAAGTGCAAAGATTTTAGTTTAGACTGGCAGCATGGTCAGCGCAGGCTTGGAGGGCCTGTTCCTGTTCTGTACTTATGCATCTGGTATTGGTCAGGAAATCCCCCAGGCTTGTGTGGGGACAGTGTCACTGTCCCAGTGTTCTCCTTGCTAGCCCACATCTAGTGTATTCCATAAATTTCAGCTCGTCCAAAATTCTGATGCCTGCCCTCCTGCTTTGATGAGCTACATATCAATTTTAAAATTGATATCCTCCTCCTGAAGTCCCTCCGGGGATTCACCCCTCCCTTCTTCAAACAATTGGTGAATCCAAGTCAAGTGACCTTGTAATAAGTTGGTCTGTGTAATTCAATCATTCGATCAGCCGAGTGTGTCACAGGATACCAGGAATGGTCCCAATAACTTGTGCACAGGACCCAGGTACATACAGTCTGGCTGGAAATCGTGCTTTGTACAATTAGCAAGAGCATGGGCTTCAAGGAAGACTAACCAAGCCTGCCCTGGGTGTGGTTTTTCATGAGGTTGATCGCATGATATTAGCCAGTGTTCTTCAGACCACATTCATCAACTCTTTCTGATGGAGTCAAAGGCCAGACAATGGGCAGCAAGTTATGGTAGGAGTGCAATGCAACATGAACTTCAGCAACAGCTGTGCCTACAATTCCCCAGTTTATATTCAAGAACACATGGCAATTATTGGGTGGAGAGAATTCTGATGTGTGCAGACACAGTCATGCTGAGAGAGGCCGATGGAAATGTGCTCGAGGAACAGTCTCAATTCTGATTGTGAGAGCAGAGCACTGGTTGGATCGACCCCCTCCAATCACAAAACCATTTCCACTCAAAAATAAACAGCACATGGCGTCCCATGAGTTTTATTTGTGAAGTCTGATAACTGAAAATACACCATTATAGTGACACGATTGCAGAAGTTTCAACTTTCACATGCTGGTCCGTAAATTCCACTTGCCCTGCCCGGAGAGCAGAACCTGAAATGAAGAATCAAAAAGAGATGGAATCATATTTCATAGCACAGTTCACGAATTCAAAATCAAACCAGCTATGTTTGACAAAACTGACAACAACCCTTTCCTAACTGCAAAACTGAAGGATATCTTTAGGAATTAAACACACCCTAATGTTCAGACAGTCATTATGAAGCACGGGGTTAGATACAGAGTAAAGCTCCCTCTACACTGTCCCCATCAAACACTCCCAGGACAGGTACAGCACAGGGTTAGATACAGAGTAAAGCTCCCTCTACACTGTCCCCATCAAACACTCCCAGGACAGGTACAGCACGGGGTTAGATACAGAGTAAAGCTCCCTCTACACTTTCCCCATCAAACACTCCCAGGACAGGTACAGCACAGGGTTAGATACAGAGTAAAGCTCCCTCTACACTTTCCCCATCAAACACTCCCAGGACAGACACAGCACAGGGTTAGACACAGAATAAAGCTCCCTCTACACTTTCCCCATCAAACACTCCCAGGACAGGTACAGCACGGGGTTAGATACAGAGTAAAGCTCCCTCTACTGTCCCCATCACACACTCCCAGGACAGGTACAGCACGGGGTTAGATACAGAGTAAAGCTCCCTCTACACTGTCCCCATCAAACACACCCAGGACAGGTACAGCACAGAGTAAAAAAAATGAATTTCTCACCACACATTATTTATTTTCTGTGATTGCTGCTGGTGCTTTCTTCTTGGATCTCAGTTTGAAAATCAAACAAATTACGGCAATTGTTGAATATGTAGCTATCACATACTGTGAACAGGGAGAGCATTTGTTAATCGTAACGAGCTCCAAGAGGGAGAGAACAGATAAACAAGAATGGATCTGCATTCTACTGAATGAAAGAATGAGGCTTTTTAACATTTCGAACAAACGTTCGCAATATCGCCCCTTAAATGTAGTAAGATTGAGGTAGCTGTGTTACCTCAATTCTGCTTTCCCCCCATATCCAAACATTTTTTTTAAGGGGCAATTTAGCATAGCCAATCCACCTACCCTGCATATCTTTTTGGGTTGTGGGGGAGACCCACACAGACATGGGGAGAAAGTGCAAACTCCACACGGACAGTGACCCAGAGCCAGGATCGAACCCTGGCCGTTGGTGCCGTGAGGCAGCAGTGCTAACCACTGTGTCACCGTGCCGGTCCACCTACATTCACGTGCAGAGATTTATGCCTCTGTCTTGAACACTCAACGACTGAGTATTTATTCTATAACAGAAAATTCCAATGGTTCACAAGAAGGAATTTCTCATCCCCACCCAGAGGACTCTGGCCTCTAGTTCTAGAATCTCCAGCCAGAAGAACCTTCTCAGCAGCTATCCTGGTAAACCCTCCAAGAGTTTTACACATCAGAAGTACGGGAGGTGCCAGTTGTATTTAATTTCTCCTCACAGGATAACCCTCTTGCCCCAGAAATCAGACCTGCATTTAACTCCCACCAAGTCAACTATATCTTGAGGTAAGGAAACCAAAACTGTACAGTGTATTCCACCTGTGGTCTCATATGCGCAATATACACCCTAGGGCAGCACAATGGTTAGCTCTGCTGCCTCACAACGCCAGGGACCCGGGTTCAATTCCAGCCTTGGGTGACCGTGTGGAGTTTACACTTCCTCCCCGTGTCTGCGTCGGTTTCCTCCGAGAGTCCAAAGATATGCAGGTTAGGTGGATTGGCTGTGCTAAATTGCTCCTTATGGTTATGGTGGGAACTTGGAGCTGGGTAGAGGCTCTTTCAGAGGGTTGGTGTAGACTGAATGGGCTGAATTACCTCCTGCATTGCAGGGATTCTATGGTTTGATATTATTACAGCAAGATTTCCCCATTCTTATACACCAACACCCTTGCAATAAAGGACAACATCTGCCTTCTTAATTTCTTACTGTGCCTCCATCTAAAGTTTGTGATTCACTTGCGAGGAGACCCAAAGATTTACTCACCTCTCAGCGTTAAAATAAATTCTATTTTTCATAAAAGTGGAAATTTCGCACTTCTCACCTTCTTCCCCATCACTTAATTTGTCTAATACATTCACTGCAGTTTATAGGAGCTCCCTGCAAATTGGGCGCTCTACGAAATATAAATTAAACCAAGAGCAGTGAAGGCATTTCGCCAACAGTGGCAATGATATTATTTGGCGGAGAAACATTTTGGGATGCCCCAACGAGGTGGTCAACGGCTAAGGAAATGCAAGGAATATCGCTCCTCGAAGTTTTCTCACAAAGCTAGTCAATGAAATTGCGGCTGATCTGACCCAACCTCCATCCACCCCACCTCGCCTTAAATTTGCTTAATATCCTTGGCTAACAAAAATCTACGTCAGATTGATAAGTAATGAACTTTAATGAGAGAATTCGGCACTTTTACATCAATTTTTCTGTTAGTGGTACTTACGTTCCTCCTCCCCGTGATGGTGTAGGAATTGAAGTACTTTTGGAAGCCAGTGAACTGGTGCTGACTGGCAGCATCGTGACCCGCCATTCTCGCTCCTCACACAAACTGCAGAGGGAAACAGAATAATTTACAACACATCCTGAAACCGGTCTCATAGTCTGAAGATACACAGACGCAGAACTCAGCCTCTTGGCAATCAGAGAGGACTCGGAAACCTGTACCACATCTTACTCTCACGTCGACAGAATGTGGTTAGAATCGGAAAGCTGCCAAAGCAAATTACCAGACTATTTATGGGGCAACCCGGGGAGCAGAGCGTGGACCCCGCAGCCATGACAATCCTCAACTGATCCTCAGACACCCACCATTCACTTATCAATCCCCTCACCATCCCCCTCCCCTTCACCACACCCCCCTTTACCAAGCCCTGCCCCTCCCCTTCACCCCACCCCCACCCCTTCACCCCCCACCTCCTACTCATTGCCACCCCCCACATTTCACCGCCCCACCCCCACCCTTCACCGCCCCACCCCCACCCTTCACCGCCCACCCCCCCACCCTTAACCGCCCCCCCACCCCCCACTCTTCACCGCCCACCACCCCCCCTCTTCACCCCCCCACCGTTCACCGCCCCCCCTCCCCCACTCTTCACCGCCCACCCAACCCCCCCTCTTCACCGCCCACCCAACCCCCCCTCTTCACCCCCCCACCCTTCACCGCCCACCCAACCCCCCCACCCTTCACCGCCCACCCAACCCCCCCCGACTCTTCACCGACCCCCCCACCCCCGACTCTTCACCGACCCCCCCACCCCCGACTCTTCACCGACCCCCCCTCCCCTTCACCGACCCCCCCTCCCCGACTCTTCACCGACCCCCGCTCCCCCGACTCTTCACCGACCCCCCCCTCCCCCGACTCTTCACCGACCCCCCCCTCCCCCGACTCTTCACCGACCCCCCCTCCCCTTCACCGACCCCCCCTCCCCCGACTCTTCACCGACCCCACCCCCGACTCTTCACCCCCCCCACCCCGACGCTTCACCGCCCCCCCACCCCGACTCTTCACCGCCCCCCCACCCCTGACTCTTCACCGCCCCACCCCCGACTCTTCCCCCACCCCACCGCCCCCTCCCCCCGACTCTTCACGGCCCCCCTCCCCCGACTCTTCACCGCACCCCCTCCCCCCGACTCTTCACCCCCCCACCCTTCACCGCCCCCCCCCCACTCTTCACCGCCCACCCAACCCCCCCTCTTCACCCCCCCCCCACCCCCACACACCTACTCTTCACCCCCCCTCCCCCCGACTCTTCACCGCCCACCCAACCCCCCCTCTTCACCCCCCCACCCCCACACACCTACTCTTCACCCCCCCACTCCTCACCGCCCACCCAACCCCCCCTCTTCACCCCCCCCACCCCCACTCTTCACCCCCCCCTCCCCCCGACTCTTCACCGCCCCCACCACCCCCGACTCTTCACCGACCCCCCCACCCCCGACTCTTCACCGACCCCCCCTCCCCCGACTCTTCACCGACCCCACATCCGACTCTTCACCCCCCCCCACCCCGACGCTTCACCGCCCCCCCCACCCCGACTCTTCACCGCCACCTCCCCCCGACTCTTCACCGCCCCTCCCCCTCCCGCCGACTCTTCACCGCCCCCGACTCTTCACCCCCCCCCACCCTTCACCGCCCCCCCCAACCCCCACTCTTCACCGCCCACCCAACCCCCCCTCTTCACCCCCCCCACCCCCACACACCTACTCTTCACCCCCCCTCCCCCCGACTCTTCACCGCCCACCCAACCCCCCCTCTTCACCCCCCCACCCCCACACACCTACTCTTCACCCCCCCACACCCCACCGCCCACCCAACCCCCCCTCTTCACCCCCCCCACCCCCACACACCTACTCTTCACCCCCCCTCCCCCCGACTCTTCACCGCCCACCCAACCCCCCTCTTCACCCCCCCACACCTACTCTTCACCCCCCCACTCCTCACCGCCCACCCAACCCCCCCTCTTCACCCCCCCCACCCACACACCTACTCTTCACCCCCCCTCCCCCGACTCTTCACCGCCCCCACCACCCCCGACTCTTCACCGACCCCCCCACCCCCGACTCTTCACCGACCCCCCCTCCCCTTCACCGACCCCCCCTCCCCGACTCTTCACCGACCCCCCCTCCCCCGACTCTTCACCGACCCCACCCCCGACTCTTCACCCCCGACTCTTCACCCCCCCCACCCCGACGCTTCACCGCCCCCCCCACCCCGACTCTTCACCGCCCCCTCCCCCCGACTCTTCACCGCCCCCTCCCCCCGACTCTTCACCGCCCCCTCCCCCCGACTCTTCACCGCCCCCTCCCCCCGACTCTTCACCGCCCCCTCCCCCCGACTCTTCACCGCCCCCTCCCCCGACTCTTCACCGCACCCCCTCCCCCCGACTCTTCACCCCCCCACCCTTCACCGCCCCCCCCCACTCTTCACCGCCCACCCAACCCCCCCTCTTCACCCCCCCCCACCCCCACACACCTACTCTTCACCCCCCCTCCCCCCGACTCTTCACCGCCCACCCAACCCCCCCTCTTCACCCCCCCACCCCCACACACCTACTCTTCACCCCCCCACTCCTCACCGCCCACCCAACCCCCCCTCTTCACCCCCCCCACCCCCACTCTTCACCCCCCCTCCCCCCGACTCTTCACCGCCCCCACCACCCCCGACTCTTCACCGACCCCCCCACCCCCGACTCTTCACCGACCCCCCCTCCCCCGACTCTTCACCGACCCCACATCCGACTCTTCACCCCCCCCCACCCCGACGCTTCACCGCCCCCCCCACCCCGACTCTTCACCGCCCCCTCCCCCCGACTCTTCACCGCCCCTCCCCCTCCCGCCGACTCTTCACCGCCCCCGACTCTTCACCCCCCCCACCCTTCACCGCCCCCCCCAACCCCCACTCTTCACCGCCCACCCAACCCCCCCTCTTCACCCCCCCACCCCCACACACCTACTCTTCACCCCCCCTCCCCCCGACTCTTCACCGCCCACCCAACCCCCCCTCTTCACCCCCCCACCCCCACACACCTACTCTTCACCCCCCCACACCCCACCGCCCACCCAACCCCCCCTCTTCACCCCCCCCACCCCCACACACCTACTCTTCACCCCCCCTCCCCCGACTCTTCACCGCCCACCCAACCCCCCTCTTCACCCCCCCACACCTACTCTTCACCCCCCCACTCCTCACCGCCCACCCAACCCCCCCTCTTCACCCCCCCCACCCACACACCTCCTCTTCACCCCCCCCACCCCCACTCTTCACCCCCCCTCCCCCCGACTCTTCACCGCCCCCACCACCCCCGACTCTTCACCGACCCCCCCACCCCCGACTCTTCACCGACCCCCCCTCCCCCGACTCTTCACCGACCCCACATCCGACTCTTCACCCCCCCCACCCCCGACTCTTCACCGCCCCCTCCCCCCGACTCTTCACCGCCCCCTCCCCCCGACTCTTCACCGCCCCCTCCCCCCCACCCTTCACCGCCCACCCAACCCCCCCTCTTCACCCCCCCCACACACCTACTCTTCACCCCCCCTCCCCCCGACTCTTCACCGCCCCCTCCCCCGACTCTTCACCGCCCCCTCCCCCTGACTCTTCACCGCCCCCGACTCTTCACCCCCCCCACCCTTCACCGCCCCCCCAACCCCCACTCTTCACCGCCCACCCAACCCCCCCTCTTCACCCCCCCCACCCCCAACATTTCCCCCCCCCCACACTCCCCCCACCCCCAACACTTCCCCACCCCCAACACTTCCCCGCCCCCCCACCCCCCGACTCTTCCCCACCCCCCCACCCCCCGACTCTTCCCCACCCCCCCACCCCCCGACTCTTCCCCACCCCCGACTCTTCCCCACCCCCGACTCTTCCCCACCCCCCACCCCCCGACTCTTCCCCACCCCCCGACTCTTCCCCACCCCCCCACCCCCCGACTCTTCCCCACCCCCCGACTCTTCCCCACCCCCCGACTCTTCCCCACCCCCGACTCTTCCCCACCCCCGACTCTTCCCCACCCCCCCACACCCGACTCTTCCCCACCCCCGACTCTTCCCCACCCCCCCGACTCTTCCCCACCCCTCCCCCCGACTCTTCCCCACCCCCCCACGACTCTTCCCCACCCCCCCACCCCCCGACTCTTCCCCACCCCCCCACCCCCCGACTCTTCCCCACCCCCCCACCCCCCGACTCTTCCCCACCCCCCGACTCTTCCCCACCCCCCCACCCCCCGACTCTTCCCCACCCCCCCACCCCCCGACTCTTCCCCACCCCCCAACTCTTCCCCACCCCCCAACTCTTCCCCACCCCCCAACTCTTCCCCACCCCCCAACTCTTCCCCACCCCCCAACTCTTCCCCACCCCCCAACTCTTCCCCACCCCCCAACTCTTCCCCACCCCCCAACTCTTCCCCACCCCCCAACTCTTCCCCACCCCCCAACTCTTCCCCACCCCCCAACTCTTCCCCACCCCCCAACTCTTCCCCACCCCCCAACTCTTCCCCACCCCCCAACTCTTCCCCACCCCCCAACTCTTCCCCACCCCCCAACTCTTCCCCACCCCCCAACTCTTCCCCACCCCCCAACTCTTCCCCACCCCCCCAACTCTTCCCCACCCCCCAACTCTTCCCCACCCCCCAACTCTTCCCCACCCCCCAACTCTTCCCCACCCCCCAACTCTTCCCCACCCCCCAACTCTTCCCCACCCCCCAACTCTTCCCCACCCCCCAACTCTTCCCCACCCCCCAACTCTTCCCCACCCCCCAACTCTTCCCCACCCCCCAACTCTTCCCCACCCCCCAACTCTTCCCCACCCCCCAACTCTTCCCCACCCCCCACCCCCCAACTCTTCCCCACCCCCCACCCCCAACTCTTCCCCACCCCCCCAACTCTTCCCCACCCCCCAACTCTTCCCCACCCCCCACCCCCCAACTCTTCCCCACCCCCCAACTCTTCCCCACCCCCCAACTCTTCCCCACCCCCCAACTCTTCCCCACCCCCCAACTCTTCCCCACCCCCCAACTCTTCCCCACCCCCCAACTCTTCCCCACCCCCCAACTCTTCCCCACCCCCCAACTCTTCCCCACCCCCCAACTCTTCCCCACCCCCCAACTCTTCCCCACCCCCCACCCCCAACTCTTCCCCACCCCCCACCCCCAACTCTTCCCCACCCCCCACCCCCAACTCTTCCCCACCCCCCACCCCCAACTCTTCCCCACCCCCCACCCCCAACTCTTCCCCACCCCCACCCCCCAACTCTTCCCCACCCCCCACCCCCCACCCCCAACTCTTCCCCACCCCCCACCCCCAACTCTTCCCCACCCCCCACCCCCAACTCTTCCCCACCCCCCACCCCCAACTCTTCCCCACCCCCCACCCCCAACTCTTCCCCACCCCCCACCCCAACTCTTCCCCACCCCCCACCCCAACTCTTCCCCACCCCCCACCCCAACTCTTCCCCACCCCCCACCCCAACTCTTCCCCACCCCCAACTCTTCCCCACCCCCCACCCCCAACTCTTCCCCACCCCCCACCCCAACTCTTCCCCACCCCCAACTCTTCCCCACCCCCAACTCTTCCCCACCCCCAACTCTTCCCCACCCCCAACTCTTCCCCACCCCCAACTCTTCCCCACCCCCAACTCTTCCCCACCCCCAACTCTTCCCCACCCCCAACTCTTCCCCACCCCCCACCCCCAACTCTTCCCCACCCCCCACCCCCAACTCTTCCCCACCCCCCACCCCAACTCTTCCCCACCCCCCACCCCAACTCTTCCCCACCCCCCACCCCAACTCTTCCCCACCCCCAACTCTTCCCCACCCCCCACCCCCAACTCTTCCCCACCCCCAACTCTTCCCCACCCCCAACTCTTCCCCACCCCCCAACTCTTCCCCACCCCCCAACTCTTCCCCACCCCCCAACTCTTCCCCACCCCCCAACTCTTCCCCACCCCCCAACTCTTCCCCACCCCCCAACTCTTCCCCACCCCCCAACTCTTCCCCACCCCCCACCCCCAACTCTTCCCCACCCCCAACTCTTCCCCACCCCCCACCCCCAACTCTTCCCCACCCCCAACTCTTCCCCACCCCCCACCCCAACTCTTCCCCACCCCCCACTCTTCCCCACCCCCAACTCTTCCCCACCCCCCACCCCCAACTCTTCCCCACCCCCCACTCTTCCCCACCCCCAACTCTTCCCCACCCCCCACCCCCAACTCTTCCCCACCCCCCACCCCAACTCTTCCCCACCCCCCCAACTCTTCCCCACCCCCCCAACTCTTCCCCACCCCCCCAACTCTTCCCCACCCCCCCAACTCTTCCCCACCCCCCCAACTCTTCCCCACCCCCCCAACTCTTCCCCACCCCCCCAACTCTTCCCCACCCCCCCAACTCTTCCCCACCCCCCCAACTCTTCCCCACCCCCCCAACTCTTCCCCACCCCCCCAACTCTTCCCCACCCCTTCACAGCCCAGAGGCGCCGGAATGTGGCGACTAGGGGTTTTTCACAGTAACTTCATTGAAGCCTACTTGTGACAATAAGTGATGTTCATTTCACACCGCCCCATCCCCCTCCAGTCCTCCCACGGCAGCGCCCCCTCGGGTGGGAGGCCGCAATGCAGCGTGACAGTTGACATTGTGCTTCCGCAGGCTGGAGCCGCTGCCCCTCCCCCACAGGCCCCGCTCTGATCCACGCTCCCGCTACCCCGGGAGAACGCGGTGGGCCTGGGCCCCGCTCCCCGCCGCCGCTCCCCGCCGCCGCTCACCTTCACTCGGCCGCTCCCGTGTCCTTCACAGACCCCGAGCTCCACCGCCGCCGGATGTCCCGCCCCTCCGCCTCCTATTGGTTAGCGGGACAATGGACAGGAGGATGTGACGTCCACATGCTGACCATCCATTGGATAAACCTGGGGCCATTCAGGTGGAGCCGGACCTGGCGGCCCCGCTTCCGTGTCACCACCATTGGATAGCATGGCCACCAATCACAGCCGCCATCTGCAGCTCTCCGTACCCATTGGTCAATCAGCATGGCGACCGTTCACTGATTGGTCATTCCTTTATTCTGAGCTCTGATTGGATGACTGTGGCGTGACCAGGGAAAGGCCGATGCCGATTGGTCCAAACTGCGGAGACACAGATTGGCTGAGAGACACATCGGAAGTAATTCCCCGGCGGCCCTCGAGTCCTTCCGGAAGTGGGTGTCATGGCGATGCGCACGTGAGAGGCCGAGTGGCGCTGCAGACAAACCGACACCCGGTCAGTGACCCAGTGTCCCCCCCCCCCCCCCCCCCAACCCTGCCCGGACCCCTCACCGCGGACACCGACTCCGTGCCCCCCCCCCTCTCCCCCCCCCCCCCCAGCCTGCCACCCCCCCCTCCCCCCCCAGCCTGCCACCCCCCCCCTCCCCCCCCAGCCTGCCACCCCCCCCCCCAGCCTGCCACCCCCCCCCTCCCCCCCCCAGCCTGCCACCCCCCCCCAGCCTGCCACCCCCCCCCAGCCTGCCACCCCCCCCCAGCCTGCCACCCCCCCCCTCCCCCCCCCAGCCTGCCACCCCCCCCCAGCCTGCCACCCCCCCCAGCCTGCCACCCCCCCCCTCCCCCCCCAGCCTGCCACCCCCCCCCCCAGCCTGCCTGCCACCCCCCCCCCCAGCCTGCCACCCCCCCCCCCCAGCCTGCCAACCCCCTCCTGCACACACCAGAGACACGTCTCCCACCCCCCTCCCCAAAATCATCATCACCCGGTCAGTGCCCCCCACCCTCTCAGAACCCCACCCGGTCAGTGTCTCTCCCTCTCCCCGGGATGGGCTGCTGAGCTGCTCCTTGTACAGAGACAATCATCCGGCTCTTTGTTGCTCTCCAGGTCTCGAGATGGCCGCTGCTGAGGAGGATTTCCCCCGGGGGGGGCTGCAAAGAAAGTCTGGAGCGGGGAAGGAGAGAAGGAGCCTGGAAGAAGACAACCTGTTTGGAGTCAGTATCCAACCCACAGAGATGTGGCTGCAAATCAGTGGCTGTGACAGCAGAGATTTAGAAATGTCCATCATAAAGGATGTAAAATAATGTAATAATAATCGCTTATTGTCACAAGTAGGCTTCAAATGACGTTACTGTCAAAAAAACCCCAGTCGCCACATTCCGGCGCCTGTTCGGGGAGGCTGCAGCCCCTAAAAGCATTTAGAAATGCATAATATATGAGTCAGCTTGGTGTCATGAAGGGAAAATCATGCCTGACATATTTATTCGAATTTTTTGAAGTGATAACGAGCAGATTGGTGAAGGGGAGTCCAAAATAAAGTACCACACAAAAGGCTACTTAATAAGATAAGAGCCCATGGTGTTGGGGGCAGTATGAATAGCGGATTGGCTGACTGAGAGAAGACAGAGAGTTGGGATAAGAGGAGCATTTTCATGACGACAGCCTGTAATTAGTGCGGTGCCACCGGGATCTGAGCTGGGGCCACAATTATTCACAAAGTATGTTAATGGCTTAGATGAGGGATGTGAATGTACTATTGCCAGTACTGGTGACACAAAAATAGGTGGGAAGGAAAGTGGCGAGGATGACACCAAGAGTCAACAGAGGGATATAGACTGGGAGAATAAAGGAGCTGAATGTTACTTAAATGCAGAAAGTTGTAGCACAGACACATTTGGAGGTTCTCGTGCATAAATCACAAAGTTAGAATGCAAGTTCAGGGGGCAATTGGGAAGGAAGATCGAATGTCAGCCTTTATTTCAAAGTACGAAGTCTTACAACACCAGGTTAAAGTCCAACAGGTTTGTTTCGATGTCACTAGCTTTCGGAGCGCTGCTCCTTCCTCAGGTGAATGAAGAGGTCTGTTCCAGAAACACATATATAGACAAATTCAAAGATGCCAAACAATGCTAGGAATGCGAGCATTAGCAGGTGATTAAATCTTTACAGATCCAGAGATGGGGTAACCCCAGGTTAAAGAGGTGTGAATTGTATCAAGCCAGGACAGTTGGTAGGATTTCGCAGGCCAGATGGTGGGGGATGAATGTAATGCGACATGAATCCCAGGTCCCGGTTGAGGCCGCACTCATGTGTACGGAACTTGGCTATAAGTTTCTGCTCGGCGATTCTGCGTTGTCGCGGGTCCTGAAGGCCACCTTGGAGAACGCTTACCCGGAGATCAGAGGCTGAATGCCCTTGACTGCTGAAATGTTCCCCGACTGGAAGGGAACATTCCTGCCTGGTGATTGTTGCGCGATGTCCGTTCATTCGTTGTCGCAGCGTCTGCATGGTCTCGCCAATGTACCACGCTTCGGGACATCCTTGGCAAGATGTTCATCGTCATCAATGACGTGTTGAAGGCTGTGAAGAAGATGACGTAGTTTCTCCGCTCCGGGGAAGTACTGGACGACGAAGGGTATTCTGTCGGTTGTGTCCCATGTTTGTCTTCTGAGGAGGTCTGTCCGGTTTTTCGCTGTGGCGCGTTGGAACTGTCGATCGATGAGTCGAGTGCCGTATCCCGTTCGTACGAGGGCACCTTTCAACGTCTGTAGATGTCTGTTACGCTCCTCCTCGTCTGAGCAGATCCTGTGTATACGGAGCACTTGTCCATAGGGGATGGCTTCTTTAATGTGTTTAGGGTGGAAGCTGGAGAAGTGGAGCATCATGAGGTTATCCGTGGGTTTGCGGTAAATCGAAGTGCTGAGGTGACTGTCCTTAATGGAGACGAGTGTGTCCAAGAATGCAACTGATTTTGGAGAGTAGTCCATGGTGAGTCTGATGGTTGGATGGAACTTATTAATGTCATCGTGTAGTCGTTTAAGTGATTCTTTGCCGTGGGTCCAAAGGAAAAAAATGTCATCGATGTATCTGGTGTATAACGTCGGTTGAAGGTCCTGTGCGGTGAGTAGGTCCTGTTCAAACTTGTGCATGAAGATGTTGGCGTATTGGGGTGCGAATTTGGCCCCCATGGCAGTTCCGTGCGTCTGGATGAAGAACTTGTTGTCGAAGGTGAAGACGTTGTGATCCAGAATGAAGCGGATGAGTTGCAGAATTGCGTCTGGAGATTGGCAGTTGTCGGTGTTGAGTACTGAGGCTGTTGCAGCAATGCCGTCGTCATGGGGGATGCTGGTGCAGAGTGCCGAGACGTCCATTGTGACGAGGAATGTTCCTGGTTCAACTGGTCCATGGGTGCTGAGTTTCTGTAGGAAGTCCGTCGTGTCGTGACAGAAGCTGGGCGCACCTTGTACGATGGGTTTCAAGATGCCCTCGATGTAGCCAGAGAGGTTCTCACACAGGGTCCCATTGCCTGAAACGATAGGGCGGCCTGGTGTGTTGGCCTTATGTATTTTCGGGAGGCAGTAGAGATCGCCAATGCGGGGAGTACGTGGGATGAGAGCACGTAGGGTGCTCTGAAGATCTGGATCCAAGGTCTTGATCAGTCTGTTAAGTTGGCGGATGTGTTCCTTGGTCGGATCTGCGGGTAACTGTAGTGTTCTTGGTTGTTCAGCTGTCGGTATACTTCTTTGCAGTAGTCTGTTCTGTTCAGTACGACAGTGGACCCCCCTTTGTCTGCTGGTTTGATGACGATGCTGCGGTTGGTCTTGAGAGCGCGGATGGCATTGCGTTGTGCTTGGGTGATGTTCGGGGCTGTCTTGTGAATGCGACTGATGAATCTGGCATTGACGCGACTCCTGGCGGCTTGAGCATACATGTCGAGTCTAAGGCAGCGGCCTTCCGGAGGGAGCCGGTGTAGAGGGAGCTTTACCCCATCTCTGGATCTGTAAAGATTTAATCACCTGCTAATGGTCGCATTCCTAGCATTGTTTGGCATCTTTGAATTTGTCTGTATATGTGTTTCTGGAACATACCTCTTCATTCACCTGAGGAAGGAGCAGCGCTCCGAAAGCTAGTGACATCGAAACAAACCTGTTGGACTTCAACCTGGTGTTGTAAAACTTCATACTGTGCTCACCCCAGTCCAACGCCGGCATCTCCACATCATGGCTTTATTTCAAAGGAAATTGAATATAAAAATAGGGAAACTTTACAAGGCACTACTTAGCCCACAGCTGGAATACTGTGAACAGTTTTGATCCCCTTATCAAAGGAGAGATATACTGGCATTGGAGGCACTCCAGAGAAGGTTCACTGGATTGGCCCCGGGTATGGAGGGATTTCCTTATGTGGAGAGGTTGAGTAGGTTGGGTCTGTGCTCACTGGAGTTTAGAAGAATGAGAGGCAACCTCATTGAGACATACAGGATTCTCGGGGGGCTTGACAGGATAGATGCTGAGAGGATGTTTTCTCTGGTGGGAGAGTCCAGGACCAGAGGGCACAATCTCAGAGTAAGGGGTCACCCATTTAAGACAGGAAGTTCTTCTCTCTAAGGGTAGTGAATCTATGGAATTCTTTACCTCTGAAAGCTGTAGAGGTTGGGTCATTAAGTATGTTCAAGGTGGGGTAGATCGATTTTTAATCAGTGAGGATTAAAGCAGTTGAGAATTATAATTTCAGATCAGTCATGATCTTGATGGCAGAGCTGCCTCAATGGGCAAAATGACCACCTTCTGCTCAAACAACCTATGGCCTTTTATTCGAGGGGGAAGGAATTGGAAGGGGATGTTGGGTAGCTGCTAGCCTCCGGATGTTCCGTTTACCACCTGGTCAAGTCTGGCGTTGGTTGTTTGAGTTCCCATCGGGCTTGGTTAAAAACATTTATCTATTTTCTAATTTGAGCAATTTCCCATCACTCCCCCCTGCTCATTGAATTGATAATGCCTTACACCCTGAATAATTTTTAGGTCTACCCAGCGTACAACTCAAAACACCAGCAACTAAAATACTTTGGTCTCGCAGAGAACAAAATTATGTGCCGAGTGTTGAGGGATCTTTACTCTGTATCTAACCCCGTGCTGTACCTGTCCTGGGAGCGTTTGATGGGGACAGTGTAGAGGGAGCTTTACTCTGTATCTAACCCCGTGCTGTACCTGTCCTGGGAGTGTTTGATGGGGACAGTGTAGAGGGAGCTTTACTCTGTATCTAACCCCGTGCTGTACCTGTCCTGGGAGTGTGTGATGGGGACAGTGTAGAGGGAGCTTTACTCTGTATCTAACCCCGAGCTGTACCTGTCCTGGGAGTGTTTGATGGGGAGAGTGTAGAGGGAGCTTTACACTGTATCTAACCCCGTGCTGTACCTGCCCTGGGAGTGTTTGAAGGGGACAGTGTAGAGGGAGCTTTACTCTGTATCTAACCCCGTGCTGTACCTGTCCTGGGAGTGTTTGATGGGGACAGTGTAGAGGGAGCTTTACTCTGTATCTAACCCCGTGCTGTACCTGTCCTGGGAGTGTTTGATGGGGACAGGGTGGAGGGATCTTTACTCTGTATCTAACCCTGTGCTGTACTTGACCTGGGAGTGTTTGATCGGGACGGTGTAGAGGGAGCTTTACGCTGTATCTAACCCCGTGCTGTCCCTGTCCTGTGACTGTTTGATGGGGACGGTGTAGAGGGAGCTTTACTCTATCTAACCCCGAGCTGTACCTGTCCTGGGAGTGTTTGATGGGGAGAGTGTAGAGGGAGCTTTACACTGTATCTAACCCCGTGCTGTACCTGCCCTGGGAGTGTTTGATGGGGACAGTGGAGAGGGAGCTTTACTCTGTATCTAACCCCGTGCTGTACCTGTCCTGGGAGTGTTTGATGGGGACAGTGTAGAGGGAGCTTTACTCTGTATCTAACCCCGTGCTGTACCTGTCCTGGGAGTGTTTGATGGGGACAGGGTGGAGGGATCTTTACTCTGTATCTAACCCTGTGCTGTACTTGACCTGGGAGTGTTTGATCGGGACGGTGTAGAGGGAGCTTTACGCTGTATCTAACTCTGTGCTGTACCTGTCCTGGGAGTGTTTGATGGGGACAGTGTAGAGGGAGTTTTACACTGTATCTAACCCCGTGCTGTACCTGTCCTGGGAGTGTTTGATGGGGACAGTGTAGAGGGAGCTTTACTCTGTATCTAACCCCATGCTGTACCTGTATCTAACCCCATGCTGTACCTGTATCTAACCCCATGCTGTACCTGTCCTGGGAGTGTTTGACGGGGACAGTGTAGAGGGAGCATCACTCTCTATCTAACCCCGCGTTGTACCTATCCTGGGAGTGTTTGATGGGGACAGGGTGGAGGGATCTTTACTCTGTATCTAACCCTGTGCTGTACCTGTCCTGGGTGTGTTTGATTGGTGGCAGTGTAGTGGGAGCTTTACTCTTTATCTAACCCCGTGCTGTACCTGTCCTGGGAGTGTTTGATGGGGACAGTGTAGAGGGAGCTTTACTCTGTATCTAACCCCATGCTGTACCTGTATCTAACCCCATGCTGTACCTGTATCTAACCCCATGCTGTACCTGTCCTGGGAGTGTTTGACGGCGACTGTATAGAGGGTGCATCACTCTCTATCTAACCCCGCGCTGTACCTATCCTGGGAGTGTTTGATGGGGACAGTGTAGAGGGAGCTTTACGCTGTATCTAACCCCGTAATGTACCTGTCCTGGGAGTATTTGATGGGGGCAGTGTAGAGTGAGCTTTACTCTCTATCTAACCCCGCGCTGTACCTATCCTGGGAGTGTTTGATGGGGACGGTGTAGAGGGAGCTTTACGCTGTATCTAACCCCTTGCTGTACCTGTCCTGGGAGTGTTTGATGGGAGCAGTGCAGTGAGAGCTTTACTCTGTATCTAACCCTGTGCTGTACCTGTCCTGGGTGTGTTTGATTGGTGGCAGTGTAGAGGGAGCTTTACTCTGTATCTAACCCCATGCTGTACCTGTATCTAACCCCATGCTGTACCTGTATCTAACCCCATGCTGTACCTGTCCTGGGAGTGTTTGACGGGGACAGTGTAGAGGGAGCATCACTCTCTATCTAACTCCGTGCTGTACTTGTCCTAGGAGTGTTTGATGGCGACTGTATAGAGGGTGCATCACTCTCTATCTAACCCCGCGCTGTACCTATCCTGGGAGTGTTTGATGGGGACAGGGTGGAGGGATCTTTACTCTGTATCTAACCCTGTGCTGTACTTGACCTGGGAGTGTTTGATCGGGACGGTGTAGAGGGAGATTTACGCTGTATCTAACTCCGTGCTGTACCTGTCCTGGGAGTGTTTGATGGGGACAGTGTAGAGGGAGTTTTACACTGTATCTAACTCCGTGCTGTACCTGTCCTGTGAGTGTTTGATGGGGAGAGTGTAGAGGGAGCTTTACTCTGTATCTAACCCCGTGCTGTCCCTGTCCTGTGAGTGTTTGATGGGGACGGTGTACAGGGAGCTTTACGCTGTATCTAACCCCGTGCTGTCCCTGTCCTGGGAGTTTTGATGGGGACAGTGTAGAGGGAGCTTTACTCTGTATCTGACCCCATGCTGTACCTGTATCTAACCCCATGCTGTACTTGTCCTGTGAGTGTTTGATGGAGACGGTGCAGAGGGAGCTTTACGCTGTATCTAACCCCGTGCTGTCCCTGTCCTGTGAGTGTTTGATGGGGACGGTGTAGAGGGAGCTTTACGCTGTATCTAACCCCTTGCTGTACCTGTCCTGGGAGTGTTTGATGGGAGCAGTGCAGTGAGAGCTTTACTCTGTATCTAACCCTGTGCTGTACCTGTCCTGGGTGTGTTTGATTGGTGGCAGTGTAGTGGGAGCTTTACTCTGTATCTAACCCCGTGCTGTACCTGTCCTGGGAGTGTTTGATGGGGACAGTGTAGAGGGAGCTTTACTCTATATCTAACCACATGCTGTACCTGTATCTAACCCCATGCTGTACCTGTATCTAACCCCATGCTGTACCTGTCCTGGGAGTGTTTGACGGCGACTGTATAGAGGGTGCATCACTCTCTATCTAACCCCGCGCTGTACCTATCCTGGGAGTGTTTGATGGGGACAGTGTAGTGGGAGCTTTACGCTGTATCTAACCCCGTAATGTACCTGTCCTGGGAGTGTTTGATGGGGGCAGTGTAGAGTGAGCTTTACTCTGTATCTAACCCCGTGCTGTACCTGTCCTGGGAGAGTTGATGGGGACAGTGTAGAGGGTGCTTTACTCTGTATTTAACCCCATGCTGTACCTGTACCTAACCCCGTGCTGTCCCTGTCCTGTGAGTGTTTGATGGGGACGGTGTAGAGGGAGCTTTACGCTGTATCTAACCCCTTGCTGTACCTGTCCTGGGAGTGTTTGATGGGAGCAGTGCAGAGGGAGCTTTACTCTGTATCTAACCCTGTGCTGTACCTGTCCTGGGAGTGTTTGATGGGGGCAGTGTAGAGGGAGCTTTTCTCTGTATCTAACCCTGTGCTGTACCTGTCCTGGGAGTGTTTGATGGGGACAGTGTTGAGGGAGCTTTACTCTGTATCTAACCCCGTGCTGTACCTGTCCTGGGAGTGTGTGATGGGGACAGTGTAGAGGGAGCTTTACTCTGTATCTAACCCCGTGCTGTACCTGTCCAGGGAGTATTTGATGGGGACAGTGTAGAGGGAGCTTTACTCTGTATCTAACCCCATGCTGTGCCTGTCCTGGGAGTGTTTGATGGGGACAGTGTAGAGGGAGCTTTACTCTGTACCTAACCCCGTGCTGTACCTGTCCTGGGAGTGTTTGATGGGGACAGTGCAGAGGGAGCTTTACTCTGTATCTAACCCCGTGCTGTACCTGTCCTGTCTCCAGCTGCGTTGTGAAGTTGAAAGTAAGAAACGAAAAAGAAAGAAGGAATTGAATCCTGACAAGGCAAAGAAGAAGGGAAAAGAGAAAAACGCAGTTTTGCAGACAAAGGAATCGATTGGTGCTGAAATTCTCTCTTTCAAGGTACGAGGATGACCATTCTAAATACACGAGACTGGGTCGTTGGAGAGTGATATAATAATCTTTATTGTCATAAGTATGTTTGCATTAACATTGCAATGAAGTTACTGTGAAAATCCCCGAGTCGCCACATTCCGGCGCCTGTTCGGGTACACAGAGGGAGAATTCAGAATGTCCAATTCACCTAACAGCACATCTTTCGGGACTTGTGGGAGGAAACCGGAGCGCCCGGAGGAAACCCACACAGAGACAGGGAGAACGTGCAGCACCCCCAAAAGCCCCAGATGCCCTATACATGGCCGGTTGGAGGTTTGAATCTGTGACAGCGGTCTGGTACTGACCAGGCAGAGGGTCCAGCTCACCTTTATCTCATCCTGAACCTTGACCGCCATCCCAAGACCAGCAGAGTTTTATCCCGTTCCTAACTGAGACTTGTATTTCTGTAGAACCGTTAATGTAGGAAAATGTGGGAAAGAGCTTCACAGGATTGTTTTCAAACAGTATCTGGCGCTGAATCACTTGGAGATAGGGAGATAGTTGGTCAGGTGACCTTTGGCCATGAAAGTTTTCAAAAGAATCTTGAGTGATGGAGGAGGAAGAAACCGGGAATGCCAGAGTTTAAGAACTAATGGTTACACTACTTGGAACCCATTGTAGTAAGTGATAATGAGCATGCTGAGCTTGCATTTACTCAGCCTGTGCCTGGTGCGATTTTGTGCTCCAGTCCTGTTTTTTTTAAAGTAAATTTTAGAGTACCCAATTCATTTTTTCCAATTAAGGGGCAATTTAGCTTGGCTAAGCCACCTAGCCTGCACATCTTTGAGTTGTGGGGGCAAAACCCACGCAGACATAGGGAGAATGTGCATACCCCACACGGACAGTGACCCAGAGCCGGGATGCTCCAGTCCTGTTCTGACGAGAGCACAGCTCCAGGTAAACCTTTTCTGTGAGGTTGTTCCATTCATGATGGTTCTATTGTGCCCCGACCCTCACTTGGTGTCGGGCTCACAGCGATTCTGGGCAACCTCAAGTTGATTTAAATTTGAGTTTGTCTCTTCTAACTGTAAACACTCAAGAGCTGCTGTGTCTGTTCTGTGTTTTATCCATTGCCTCGCTCCTGCCTTCTCAATCAGAAACTGAAAGTTGGGACCCTGCTGCTCGGCTGCGTGAAGGAAGTGACCGATTATGAACTGGTTGTTGGGTTACCCCACGGGCTCACTGGCTATGTGAGTCTCACCAACATCTGTGATGCATATACAAAATCCCTGAGGGAACAGATCAATGAGGAGCTGGCAGAGGTGAGTCTGAATCCATTATGAGCAATTTCCAGTGGTGTTCCACAGGGCTCAGTGTTGGGGCCCTTGCTGTTTGTTGTATATATTTTAATGCGGTAGATTTAATTGTGAGTAACATGATTGGGAAATTTTCAGATGACACAAAAACTGACCGTCTAAGTTGATAGTGAAGAGGATCGCTGTCACCTCCAGAATTATAGCAATAGTTTTGTTGAGTGGGCAGAGAAATGGCAGATGGAATTCAAGCCGGAAAAATGTGAGGTGCTGCATTTGGGGAGGGCAAACAACAGAAGGGAATGCTGAATAAACAGGAATATATTGAGAGGAGTCAGGAGGTGAGAAAGCTTGGAGAACGTGGGCACGTGTCCTTGAAGGTGGCAGATGTTAGCGAGAATATGGAATGCTTTCCTGGGTGAGGAATTGAATAGAAAAGCAGGGATGTAACGCTGGAACTGTATAAAACACGGGTTAGGCCATAGCTGGAGTTTTGTGTACAGTTCTGGTCACCAATTACAGGAAGGACAGAATTGCTCTGGAGAGAATGCAGAGGAGATTTACAAGAATGTTGCCAGGGCCTGAAAAGTGCAGCTACCAGGAGAGATTGGATAGGCTGGGGTGGTGTTCCTTAAAACAATCAGCCTAAGGGATAACCCAATTGAAATGTACAAAATAATGAAGGTCCTAGACAGGGTAGACAGGAAAGGCCATTTTCCCCCCGAGCTGAGTGGACAATTTCCAGGGGACATGGATTTAAGGTGAATGGTGGAAGAATTAGAGAGGACATGAATAAACCTTTCACCCACAGGCAGAGGCCCTAAACTCTTTAACAGTATCTGGACCTGCACCTGAATTGCTGAGAGCTGCAGGGCTACGGACTGGGGGCAGGAAGGTGGGATTAGAAAGGGCACCTGGGTGACCTCGGACTGGCATGGACCGGTTGGACCCAATGGCCTCCTGTGCTGTATCATTTCTATGGTTCATAATAATCTTTATTATTGTCACAAGTAGGCTTACATTAACACTGCAATGAAGTTACTGTGAAAAGCCCCTAGTCGCCACATTCCGGCGCCTGTTCAGGTACACTGCGGGAGAATTCAGAATGTCCAATTCACCTAACAGCACGTCTTTCAGGACTTGTGGGAGGAAACCGGAGCACCCGGAGGAAACCCACGCAGACACGGGGAGAAGGTGCAGACTCTGCACAGACAGTGACCCAAGCTGGGTATCGAACCTGGGATCGGCGCTGTGAAGCAACTGTGCTAACCACTGTGCTACTGTGCCACCCCATGCTCCTCCCCCCCCCCCCCACCCTCCCTGAATACAGGGCCTTGGATATCAGGATCAGGGGTACTTCAAACTAGCCATGTGTTTAATTGGATTGAAGGGGCTTCATTGAAGTAACTTCATTGAAGCCTACTTGTGACGATAAACAATTATTATTAGTATTATTATTATTTGAGGACAGGGTGCAATGAGGTATCTGTTCTGGTCCAGTTAAAAAATACAGCTGTGATGGATTGTGGCAAATTCCCGTTTCATTAGACGATTGATAGAATCCCTCCGGAAGCATACCCTACCTAGGCAAACTCACTCGTCATGTTCCTTGTAGCCCCATAACCCCACCTAACCTTTTATAATAATATAATAATCGCTTATTGTCACTAGAAGGCTTCAATGAAGTTACTGTGAAAAGCCCCTCGTCGCCACATTCCGGCGCCTGTTCGGGGAGGCTGGTACGGGAATTGAACCCGCGCTGCTGGCCTTGTTCTGCACAAGCCAGCTGCTTCGCCCACTGTGCTAAACCAGCCCCACAGCTGGACACTAAGGGCAATTGATCACGGCCAATCCACTAACCTGCTCATCTTTGGACTGTGGGAGGTGACTACAGCACCCGAGGAAACCCACGCAGACACGGGGAGAAACTCCATACAGACAGGCTAGAATTGAACCTGGGACCCTGGAGCTGTGAGGCTGCAGTGTTAACCACTGCCGCCATTGTTGGCACTGTGGTGGTCAACTCTGTTAACTGCCTGGAAAGGTGTTTGTTAATCAGTGTGTTCTCCTCTCACTGCATTCTCCACCATGTGAACATCTCATCAGTGTGCACGCTGAGGTGAAGCCGGGACAATCCGCCTGACATCAACACTAAACAAATCAGCGACTAATGAGAGCAGCAACTAATGAGATTTTCAAACCATCCTCTGTAATTAGCTTTAAGACTGGACTGGAAGGTGACCAGCTCAGCAAGATTGTCAGGAAAGACTGAACAAACTGGGCATCTTTCCTCGACTGTCAAGAAAGCTGCGTGGTGAATTGTTGGAGAGTTTTTTAATTATGAAAAGGTATGAAAATGGGGTAGATATCGAGAAGATGCTACCTACCCCTTTGTGAGAGAGGTTATCCTGAGCCTCTGCCCACAGTCAGTGCAGCAAATTCTACTTTTAATCACGGTAGCACAGTGGGTAGCACAATTGCTTCACAGCTCCAGGGTCCCAGGTTCGAATCCGGCTTGGGTCACTGTCTGTGCGGAGTCTGCACGTTCTCCCCGTGTGTGCGTGGGTTTCCTCCGGGTGCTCCGGTTTCCTCCCACAGTCCAAAGATGTGCAGGTTAGGTGGATTGGCCATGCTAAATTGCCCTTAGTGTCCAAAATTGCCCTTAGTGTTGGGTGGGGTTACTGGGTAATTGGGTAGGGTGGAGGTGTGGGCTTGCGTAGGGTGCTCTTTCTAAGAGCCGGTGCAGACTCGATGGGCCGAATGGCCGCCTCCTGCATTGTAAATTCAGAATTTACAGTGCAGAAAACTTTTTGGTTGTGAGGGAAGATTAATAAAGGATGTGTAAAACACAAGTTAAAGGATGTGTAAAACACAAGTGATGATTATAGAATATAGAACATTACAGCGCAGTACAGGCCCTTCGGCCCTCGATGTTGCACTGACCTGTGAAACCACTCTAAAGCCCATCTACACTATTCCCTTATCGTCCATATGTCTATCCAATGACCATTTGAATGCCCTTAGTGTTGGCGAGTCCACTACTGTTGCAGGCAGGGCATGCCACACCCTTACTACTCTCTGAGTAAAGAACCTATAAGCTGGTGAGTACCCAGTGACAGTTACTGTGACACAGCCAAATGGCTAAATGCGATTTAAGCTGCAGCCTTGGAAACAGCAGTGCTGGATATAGGCAGTGGTAGGGTCTGTATATTCCCCAGCTGTCTCAGAGAGAACGGGTCTCAGGCAGGTCAGTAGAGGTAATGGGGGGGGGGGGGGGAATTTCTGCTTGAGTTTTGTAAATGCTGCTGAGGTTTTGGTTTCTGTGTCTGCTGCTTTCTGCTCATTGACCTGTTCCGTTTTATTCAAACCCAAACCCAGGATCTGACTGCTCTCTCGGACCTGTACAGTGCTGGTATGATCGTACGGTGCACTGTCTCTGAACTCGGAAAGACCAAAGCCAGCCACCACAGCTTGAAACTCTCCATTAATCCGAAAGATGTAAACAAGGCGCTGTCTGCTGGGGCGCTGCGAGCTGGCATGGTGAGTGGGGCACTGAGTTGGCATGGTGAGTGGGGCACTGCTAGCTGGCATGGTGAGTGGGGCACTGTCTCCTGGGGCGCTGCGAGCTGGCATGGTGAGTGGGGTGCTGCGAGCTGGCATGGTGAGTGGGGCACTGAGCTGGCATGGTGAGTGGGGCACTGAGCTGGCATGGTGAGTGGGGCACTGTCTCCTGGGGCGCTGCGAGCTGGCATGGTGAGTGGGGCACAGCTGGCATGGTGAGTGGGGCACTGTCTCCTGGGGCGCTGCGAGCTGGCATGGTGAGTGGGGCACTCTCCTGGGGCGCTGCGAGCTGGCATGGTGAGTGGGGCACTGAGCTGGCATGATGAGTGGGGCACTGTCTCCTGGGGCGCTGCGAGCTGGCATGGTGAGTGGGGCACTGTCTCCTGGGGCGCTGCGAGCTGGCATGGTGAGTGGGGCACTGTGAGCTGGCATGGTGAGTGGGGCACTGTCCTGGGGCGCTGCGAGCTGGCATGGTGAGTGGGGCACTGTCTCCTGGGGCGCTGCAAGCTGGCATGGTGAG
This sequence comes from Scyliorhinus torazame, assembly GCF_047496885.1. Lineage (NCBI taxonomy): Eukaryota > Metazoa > Chordata > Chondrichthyes > Carcharhiniformes > Scyliorhinidae > Scyliorhinus > Scyliorhinus torazame. The sequence continues at coordinate 197,205,153 of NC_092722.1, forward strand.
TGGGGCACTGTCTCCTGGGGCGCTGAGAGCTGGCATGGTGAGTGGGGCACTCTCCTGGGGCGCTGCGAGCTGGCATGGTGAGTGGGGCACTGAGCTGGCATGGTGAGTGGGGCACTGTCTCCTGGGGCGCTGAGAGCTGGCATGGTGAGTGGGGCACTGTCTCCTGGGGCGCTGCGAGCTGGCATGGTGAGTGGGGCACTGTGAGCTGGCATGGTGAGTGGGGCACTGTCCTGGGGCGCTGCGAGCTGGCATGGTGAGTGGGGCACTGTCTCCTGGGGCGCTGCAAGCTGGCATGGTGAGTGGGGCACTCCTGGGGCGCTGCGAGCTGGCATGGTGAGTGGGGCACTGCGAGCTGGCGTGCTGAGTGGGGCACTGCGAGCTGGCATGCTGAGTGGGGCACTGAGCTGGCATGCTGAGTGGGGCACTGAGCTGGCATGCTGAGTGGGGCACAGCTGGCATGGTGAGTGGGGCACTGAGCTGGCATGGTGAGTGGGGCACTGCGAGCTGGCATGGTGAGTGGGGCACTGAGCTGGCATGCTGAGTGGGGCACTGCGAGCTGGCATGCTGAGTGGGGCACTGCGAGCTGGCATGCTGAGTGGGGCACTGAGCTGACATGGTGAGTGGGGCACTGCGAGCTGGCATGCTGAGTGGGGCACTGAGCTGGCATGCTGAGTGGGGCACTGAGCTGACGGTGAGTGGGGCACTGCGAGCTGGCATGGTGAGTGGTGCACTGCGAGCTGGCATGGTGAGTGGGGCACTGCGAGCTGGCATGGTGAGTGGGGCACTGCGAGCTGGCATGCTGAGTGGGGCACTGAGCTGGCATGCTGAGTGGGGCACTGAGCTGACATGGTGAGTGGTGCACTGCGAGCTGGCATGGTGAGTGGGGCACTGCGAGCTGGCATGGTGAGTGGGGCACTGCGAGCTGGCATGGTGAGTGGGGCACTGCGAGCTGGCATGGTGAGTGGGGCACTGAGCTGGCATGGTGAGTGGGGCACTGCGAGCTGGCATGCTGAGTGAGGCACTGAGCTGACATGGTGAGTGGTGCACTGCGAGCTGACATGGTGAGTGGTGCACTGCGAGCTGGCATGGTGAGTGGGGCACTGCGAGCTGGCATGGTGAGTGGGGCACTGCGAGCTGGCATGGTGAGTGGGGCACTGCGAGCTGGCATGCTGAGTGAGGCACTGAGCTGGCATGCTGAGTGGGGCACTGAGCTGGCATGGTGAGTGGTGCACTGCGAGCTGGCATGGTGAGTGGTGCACTGCGAGCTGGCATGGTGAGTGGGGCACTGCGAGCTGGCATGGTGAGTGGGGCACTGCGAGCTGGCATGGTGAGTGGGGCACTGCGAGCTGGCATGCTGAGTGGGGCACTGAGCTGACATGGTGAGTGGGGCACTGAGCTGGCATGGTGAGTGGGGCACTGCGAGCTGGCATGCTGAGTGGGGCACTGAGCTGACATGGTGAGTGGGGCACTGCGAGCTGGCATGATGCATGGAGCTCTGTCTCCTGGGGCACTGCATGGAGAGTGTAAGGATCCTCCTGTTAATCCCTGTTTGACTCTTTGTTTTCCGTTTGGAATTTCTGTTTTGTTATTACAATTTTTGTGCGTGGACAATTAATGGGACCTATGCTTTAAGATGAACTTCACCTTTAATTCGAGTGGCTGGTAAACTGAGGATTGACTTGTGACCTCGGGCAAGGCAGGTTGTATTTTGGATCAGCAGATTCAAGGGAGATCAGTGTTGACACAGCTGATGGACTTGGCTGGCGGTCAGCGAGCTGGCTGTAATTGTCAGGCTTTTGCTGATACTCGATGCTGATTGGTGCTGACTGTTCTGGAATGTTCTGCAGAGCCAGGAAGGATTCATTTTGCTTTGAGAGCATCACCTCTGCTGGAGCTCCCTCCAGGAAAACGGATCCCGCCAGCTTTTCCTCTTTATCCAGCCTGAGAATCTTTAATTCCTGAAGGTGGAGCTGGAGGGAACTCTTCGGGGTTTCTCTCCCTGAAATGTTAACAGACCTCTCTCAAATCTCATGTTTTCCTCAATAAAGCTGGAGGATATTCTGGTGATCCTGAAACTATTTAAGTTTAAAAAAACAGGCTGGAGATGGAGGGGTGGGACAGGTTTAATATTCCTTTCCTTATGAAGGCCAGGGTGTGGCGGGTAGGGATTACCTGTGGCCTGGGTGTCACTCCAGTGCCATTCAATACCAAGGATGAAGGAATGCGAGACAAACATTCAGAATCTGTTTTGGTTTGTTTCAATTGTTCCGTTTGTTATTCCCCTGAATCTCTGGTATTGTGTACTGAGTGCTCCTCTCCTCTATCTCTCCCTGTATCTGCAGCTGCTCTCTGGCTGTGTGTCCAGTGTGGAGGACCATGGGTATCTGGTCGATATTGGAGTCAAGGCCACAAAAGCTTTCCTCTCGCAAGAGAAAGCCCAGGAATACATAAAGAGGAGAAATCGAGGTAAGTCCCACACGATAATACTATAATCCTCACTGTCATACCCGCCCCTCTCAGTCAGCAGCCCAGTCAGCCATGGAATAGAATGGAACGGATGGCAAACTGTATCTCTGTTTTTGAACCATGAATATATGAGCATGCAGAATAGGAGCAGGAGACCATTCGGCCCCTCGAGGCAGCTCCGCCATTCAATAGGAATTGCCTGATCTGTTTGTGTTTCAAATTCTACATTCCGTCTACCCCTGATCTTTGATTTTTCTGCCGAACGAGAATCTATCTACTTCCATCTTTAAAAATGTCAACCTCTCCCCAGCCACCGGCCTCCACCGCATTCTGAGGCAGAGAGATCCAAAGTCACCAATACCTCCGAGAATGTCCTAAATGGTGACCCGTCATTTAAAACAGTGCCTCCTAGTTCTGGACTCACCCACGCCTGGAAACGCCCTTCCCACATCCACCTTGTCAATACTGTTCAGGATTTAATGTTCCTGATCGAGTCTCCCCTCACTCCAGGTCTAGCATCCAGGTGTTGGGAGCTGCGGACTGCCCAGTTGCCTGTCCTCCGATAACTTTTCTGGAATTTGCTTATTCCTGTGTGGCTGCATTGCTCAACGCAAGCTTTCCAACTCAGAGTGCCTAACGAAAGCCGAGGATTTAGTTTGGAATTGGAAAATACTCTTCATATACATTAGTACTTCTCTCTTTCTTATTCTTTCTCAGTCTCCTCTTCCTTGCTCTCTCACTTTCTCTCTCTCTCTCTCTCTCTCTCTCTCTCTCTCTCTCTCTCTCTCTCTCTCTCTCTCTCTGTCCCCTCTTTGTTTTTTTCTGTCCTCTTTGTCTTTGTATTGCTGCAGGTGAGGTGCAGTTGCTTTGACCTTCTCTCTGCTGCCTGTCTTGCTGTGATATTCTCTGTGTTTATCTTGTAACTGCAGCCTGGTCTGTTTGCTCCCATTTAGGATTGCCTCTCCGTGTTGGTCAGTACCTAACCTTCCTCCTGGAATCGGTGAAGAATGATGGGCGGATTGTCCAGCTCTCCGTCCAGCCGGCTGCCGTTGGTGCAGCGATAGCAGCCGAAGATCAGAAATGGAGCCTCTGCAACCTGCTCCCTGGGCTGGTGATGAGGGTGGAGGTTCAGAAGGTGCAGACTGTGTGTTGTGAGACTGAGCTGACTGAGATGAAGCCTGGGGACAGAGCTAATGGAGATCTGGGGGCTGGATAAGAATGATGGAGAGAAGATATTTCCACTTGGGATGGAACCAAATGTCACGGTCATCAAAATGGCAATTCAGGAGGAATTGTGTTACTCACAGTGGGGAAATGTGCAATTTGCTAACCCAGGGAGTGGATGAGGTGAACAGTATAGATATATTCCAGGGGAATAAACCCATCAGGGGAAGGATTAGTAAGATTTGTTGATAGGGACGGGAAACGCCAACACAAACCTTTATATATCCACAAGGTGTTCAAGTAACATCATAAAAATGAGTTCTAACCTTGCGTCAACCCATCAGGCCGAACCAATTGGTTACTATCTCGCCTGTCATCTTTCATCAAGGAGCAAAGATTGAGTGTCTGACCTCTGTGCTCCCAGTATTTTTTGCTTTTAATTTCACATTTGCGCCATTCAAGAGTTCTCCTTTTGACACGCGAGAGATTTCCAGCCCTACAGTTTAATAAAGGAACCATTAAAGATAAATGGGGATAAGTATTATGTGGAGATGCCGGCGTTGGACTGGGGTGAGCACAGTAAGAGCACAACCTGGTGTAAGACTTCTTACTGGATAATTATTCATCTATATATGTTAGATTACAGTCGGAGCACTCGCTGCATCTTTCAGGATATTGAAGCTTTGGAAAGAGTGCCCACTGATAGAGTGCGACAATTCCAGTGGTGTTATGATATAGAGTCATGATCAAATACTTCAGCTTGCCTTGTATTAATGCAGCAGTGAAGGTTAAAGATTATCAAAGTGAAGGGAGGGTGAAAGGACAAAGACTTTTTACAGGTTGGTGACTTGGTAATGAGGGACTGTATCTCGCTGTTGGTGCTCGAGTTCAAGTGGAGGACTGAAGGCTCTGTCTCCCCTGCCCTCTCCGTCTCTGTCTCCCCTGCCCTCTCCGTCTCTGTCACCCTTGCCCACTCTGTCTCTGTCACCCTTGCCCACTCTGTCTCTGTCACCCTTGCCCTCTCCGTCTCTGTCTCTCTTGCCCTCTCTGTCTCTGTCTGCCCTGCCCCCCTTTGTCTGCCCTGCCCCCCCTCTGTCTGCCTTGCCCCCCCTCTGTCTGCCTTGCCCCCCCTCTGTCTGCCTTGCCCCCCCTCTGTCTGCCCTGCCCCCCCTCTGTCTGCCCTGCCCCCCCTCTGTCTGCCCTGCCCCCCCTCTGTCTGCCCTGCCCCCCTTCTGTCTGCCCTGCCCCCCTCTGTCTGCCCTGCCCCCCCTCTGTCTGCCCTGCCCCCCCTCTGTCTGCCCTGCCCCCCCTCTGTCTGCCCTGCCCCCCCTCTGTCTGCCCTGCCCCCCCTCTGTCTGCCCTGCCCCCCCTCTGTCTGCCCTGCCCCCCCTCTGTCTGCCCTGCCCCCCCTCTGTCTGCCCTGCCCCCCCTCTGTCTGCCCTGCCCCCCCTCTGTCTGCCCTGCCCCCCCTCTGTCTGCCCTGCCCCCCCTCTGTCTGCCCTGCCCCCCCTCTGTCTGCCCTGCCCCCCCTCTGTCTGCCCTGCCCCCCCTCTGTCTGCCCTGCCCCCCCTCTGTCTGCCCTGCCCCCCCTCTGTCTGCCCTGCCCCCCCTCTGTCTGCCCTGCCCCCCTCTGTCTGCCCTGCCCCCCTCTGTCTGCCCTGCCCCCCTCTGTCTGCCCTGCCCCCCTCTGTCTGCCCTGCCCCCCTCTGTCTGCGCTGCCCCCCTCTGTCTGCGCTGCCCCCCTCTGTCTGCCCTGCCCCCCTCTGTCTGCCCTGCCCCCCTCTGTCTGCCCTGCCCCCCTCTGTCTGCCCTGCCCCCCTCTGTCTGCCCTGCCCCCCTCTGTCTGCCCTGCCCCCCTCTGTCTGCCCTGCCCCCCTCTGTCTGCCCTGCCCCCCTCTGTCTGCCCTGCCCCCCTCTGTCTGCCCTGCCCCCCTCTGTCTGCCCTGCCCCCCTCTGTCTGCCCTGCCCCCCTCTGTCTGCCCTGCCCCCCTCTGTCTGCCCTGCCCCCCTCTGTCTGCCCTGCCCCCCTCTGTCTGCCCTGCCCCCCTCTGTCTGCCCTGCCCCCCTCTGTCTGCCCTGCCCCCCTCTGTCTGCCCTGCCCCCCTCTGTCTGCCCTGCCCCCCTCTGTCTGCCCTGCCCCCCTCTGTCTGCCCTGCCCCCCTCTGTCTGCCCTGCCCCCCTCTGTCTGCCCTGCCCCCCTCTGTCTGCCCTGCCCCCCTCTGTCTGCCCTGCCCCCCTCCCTCTGTCTGCCCTGCCCCCCTCCCTCTGTCTGCCCTGCCCCCCTCCCTCTGTCTGCCCTGCCCCCCTCCCTCTGTCTGCCCTGCCCCCCTCCCTCTGTCTGCCCTGCCCCCCTCCCTCTGTCTGCCCTGCCCCCCTCCCTCTGTCTGCCCTGCCCCCCTCCCTCTGTCTGCCCTGCCCCCCTCCCTCTGTCTGCCCTGCCCCCCTCCCTCTGTCTGCCCTGCCCCCCTCCCTCTGTCTGCCCTGCCCCCCTCCCTCTGTCTGCCCTGCCCCCCCTCCCTCTGTCTGCCCTGCCCCCCTCCCTCTGTCTGCCCTGCCCCCCTCCCTCTGTCTGCCCTGCCCCCCTCCCTCTGTCTGCCCTGCCCCCCTCCCTCTGTCTGCCCTGCCCCCCTCCCTCTGTCTGCCCTGCCCCCCCTCCCTCTGTCTGCCCTGCCCCCCCTCCCTCTGTCTGCCCTGCCCCCCCTCCCTCTGTCTGCCCTGCCCCCCCCTCCCTCTGTCTGCACCTGCCCCCCCCTCCCTCTGGCTGCCCTGCCCCCCTCCCTCTGGCTGCCCTGCCCCCCCTCTCTCTGGCTGCCCTGCCCCCCCTCCCTCTGGCTGCCCTGCCCCCCCCCCTCTGGCTGCCCTGCCCCCCCCCCTCTGGCTGCCCTGCCCCCCCCCTCTGGCTGCCCTCCCCCCCCCTCTGGCTGCCCTGCCCCCCCCCCCCTCTGGCTGCCCTGCCCCCCCCCCCTCTGTCTGCCCTGCCCCCCCCCCCGTCTGCCCTGCCCCCCCCCTCTGTCTGCCCTGCCCCCCCCCCTCTGTCTGCCCTGCCCCCCCCCCCTCTGTCTGCCCTGCCCCCCCCCCTCTGTCTGCCCTGCCCCCCCCCCTCTGTCTGCCCTGCCCCCCCCCCTCTGCCTGCCCTGCCCCCCCCCCCCTCTGGCTTCCCTGCCCTGCCCCCCCTCCCTCTGGCTCCCCTGCCCCCCCCTCTGGCTCCCCTGTCCTGCCCCCCCCCCCCCCTGGCTCCTGCCCCCCCCCCTGGCTCCCCTGCCCCCCCCCCCCCCGGCTCCCCCCCCCCCCCGTCTCTGGCTCTGTGTGTCCATGTCCTATGCAGTCATCTTTAGGTGCACTGATTTGATATGAACTCCTATCGAGATGGTTGATTTGTGACTAAACCCTTGTTATAATTTTATTTACAGGTGACCTTACATGGCCTGGTCCTACAGTTCCTGTCCGGTTTGTCTGGTTCTGTTGATTTCATGCATCTGGACCCACAGAAAGTCGGGACCTACCGCAAGGGTCAGAAGGTTAGTTTGATAAAACAGCTGTAACGTAGTAACACACCGGGTGCCTGACAACTGGGCGGAAGGAACTGAAATGAGCCTCATGAAGTGCTTAACATGTTTTACATCTGGGCAATAAAGAGAGACAGATTCTAATAAACATCTGGTCTCTTGGTTGTGTCTTGTTAAACTTGGTAACACCACCTCCAGTCCTGTCCAACACCAACAATGACATCCTACCTTCGGAAATGGGGACAACCTGAACAAGAGGGGGTCTCTTTGGGACACCCCCAGCTCCCGCACATGACCCGGGATTGGCAGGGAGGGGGGGGGGGGGGGGGTTTAATTCCGTTATAAACAGAGACCGGTCACGGAGGGAGACACCCCCACACGCCGCCCAAATGAAAAAACTATTTTGTATTGGATTTTATTTAAGATTTGCTGCTTTTCCATGTTTCAAGTCTCTGTTGTTGCTGTTCTCTCTGCAATAAATCACAGGATTGTGTTTCTCTTCCAGCTGAGAGCCTGTGTTCTGTATGTGCAGCCGGATGCAAAGTCTGTGCACCTGACACTGCGGCCCCTCTTCCTGCAGCCTGGGGCTGTGTCCCAGCAGCCAGGCAAACATGGGATCGGTGAGGTTCTGGAGTATTGCACAGTGCTGCGCTACCACAAGGCAGTTGGTGTTATCTTTCAGCTGGGAGATGGGAGTTTTGCCTATTCACGTGTGAGTGATTCACCTCTGCTCATCTGTACATGTGTTTATGTTTATTGTCACATGTACCAAGGTACAGTGAAAAGTGTCTTTGTGGAGGGTGTTCAAAAAGGAAATGGGGAGGATACAGACTCAACATGTTCCCTCTTGAATAATAGGAAGTTTGAAACCCAGAGAACCATGGATGACCAGAGACATTCAGGATAGGCTGAGAAGGAAAAGAGAGACTTTTAGCAAGTATAAGTGTAGCAAATCAACAGAGGCATTAGTGGAGTACAGGAAGTGCAGGATGGAGCTGAAGAAAGCAATTAGAGAGCAAAGAGGGAATATGAGAAGGCTCTGGCCCGTAAAAGTAGGGAAATCCCATTTCTAAGTCTTATCAATGGGAAGAGGATATACAGGGGAAGAGCTGGGTCATTTAGGGACCCAGGGGGAAATCTCTGGGTGGAGCCAGAGGACATAGCGTGTTGAATGAATACTTCATATCTGTCTTCACCCAAGAGAGTGAGGAGGTAGATATGGAACTCGGGGAAAGACTGGGAGGTTCTTGAGCAAAATGGCATGGGAAGTGACAAGGTATTGGAGGCGTTGGCGGACTTAAAAGTGGACAAATCTCCAGATCCGGACGAATTGTGTCCCAGGATGCTGTGGGAGGAGATTGCAGGGGCTCTGATCCAAATTTTTCATTCCTCAGGCCACAGGGGAGGTGCCAGAGGACTGGAGAACCGTAAATGTGGTCCAACTATTTAAGTCGTGTTGTAGCGATAAGCCAGGGAATGACAGGCCAGTGAATGGTAGAACCCTCGAGTATTGAAAGTCAGAGAGATCTAGGAGTACAGGTCCACAGGTCACTGAAAGGGGCAACACAGGTGGAGAAGGTAGTCAAGAAGGCATACGGCATGCTTGCCTTCATTGGCCGGGGCATTGAGTATAAGAATTGGCAAGTCATGTTGCAGCTGTATAGAACCTTAGTTAGGCCACACTAGGAGTATAGTGTTCAATTCTGGTCGCCACACTACCAGAAGGATTTGGAGGCTTTAGAGAGGGTGCAGAAGAGATTTACCAGAATGTTGCCTGGTATGGAGGGCATTAGCTATGAGGAGCGGTTGAAAAAACCTGGTTTGTTCTCACTGGAACGACAGAGGTTGAGGGGCGACCTGATAGAGGTCTACAAAGTTATGAGGGGCATAGACAGAGTGGATAGTCAGAGGCTTTTCCCCAGGGTAGAGGGGTCAATTACTAGGGGGCATAGGTTTAAGGTGAGAGGGGCAAGGTTTAGAGTAGATGTACGAGGCAGGTTTTTTACACAGAGGGTAGTGGGTGCCTGGAACTCGCTACCGGAGGAGGTGGTGGAAGCAGGGACGATAGTGACATTTAAGGGACATCTTGACAAATACATGAATAGGATGGGAAGAGAGGGATACGGACCCAGGAAGTGAAGAAGATTGTAGTTTAGTCGGGCAGCATGGTCGGCACGGGCTTGGAGGGCCGAAGGGCCTGTTCCTGTGCTGTACATTTCTTTGTTCTTGTTCTTTGAATCTCACGTCAGTGGTAGGAAAAGTATTGGAGAAAATTCTGAAGGAGAGAATCCATCTCCACCTGGAGAGGCAAGGTTTGATCAGGAATAGTCAGCATGGCTTGTCAGAGGGAGGTCATGCCGAACAAATACCATTGAAATTTCTGAGCATGTAACCAAGTGTATAGATGAGGGTAGTGTAGTTGATGTGGTTTATATGGATTTCAGCAAAGCCTTTGACAAGGTCCCACAGGGGAGACTGATATCGAAGGTAAATGTACCTGGGATCCAGGGTAAGGTGATAAAGTGGATTGTACGCACAATTATTGATTGGTAGCAACTATTCCTGTCTTTTCAGAAATTTCACCTGTCGGACACAAAGCTGACTGTTAACGCCACCGTGTTTAAGGAAGGCACCAACCACAGGTGCAGGGTCATTGATCAAAGCCCCATGGAACAGATGGCTCTGGTGTCACTGAAAAAGTGAGTGAGCTCTGTTTGTAACTGCAATTATTCCTTAATACTAAGATGGTATGTTAAATTGTGTAGCAGGTGGCATTGACACCAACCAGTGGTATGTAAAGGAAACAATCTATTGCGGAACTGTGCGTTAGCGACGGAACAGGTACAACATGGGGTTAGATACAGAGTAAAGCTCCCTCTACACTGTCCCCATCAAACACTCCCAGGACAGGTACAGCACGGGGTTAGATACAGAGTAAAGCTCCCTCTACACTGTCCCCATCAAACACTCCCAGGACAGGTACAGCACGGGGTTAGATACAGAGTAAAGCTCCCTCTACACTGTTCCCATTAAACACTCCCAGGACAGGTACAGCACGGGGTTAGATACAGAGTAAAGCTCCCTCTACACTGTTCCCATCAAACACTCCCAGGACAGGTACAGCACGGGTTAGATACAGAGTAAAGCTCCCTCTACACTGTTCCCATCAAACACTCCCAGGACAGGTACAGCACGGGTTAGATACAGAGTAAAGCTCCCTCTACACTGTCCCCATCAAACACTCCCAGGACAGGTACAGCACGGGGTTAGATACAGAGTAAAGCTCCCTCTACACTGTCCCCATCAAACACTCCCAGGACAGGTACAGCACGGGGTTAGATACAGAGTAAAGCTTCCTCTACACTGTTCCCATCAAACACTCCCAGGACAGGTACAGCACGGGGTTAGATACAGAGTAAAGCTCCCTCTACACTATCCCCATCAAACACTCCCAGGACAGGTACAGTACGGGGTTAGATACAGAGTAAAGCTCCCTCTACACTGTCCCCATCAAACACTCCCAGGACAGGTACAGCATGGGGTTAGATACAGTAAAGCTCCCGGTTAGATATTGTGTATCTGTACTATTCCAACCTCCGTAGTCTGCTGTAGTTGTATAACATTATCCTCTCATTCTGAATAAAGTGGGATGATTTTAAACTTTGCGATGATGCCCAGAAGAGATTAAATCGAAGTGGCACTAACTGAATTCACAAAGAAGCCATACCGCTCGCAGAGATTGAAAGCACAACGTTTGCTTATGTGAAGCATTCGCACCCCGTCCTTCACTTTCACTTTCTCATTTTCAGGAGTATTCTTGATGCCCCATTTTTGAGGTACCAGGACATACAGCCAGGACAGCTGATTGAGGTGGGTCTTTACAGTCAGTCACTCGTGGATTCTCCAGGAGATTGAGTGCAATCAGTGTGACCCACATCTTCTCTCTTTCCTCGGCATCAGTTGCAGCTCCTGTTGAACTCGTTAGGCTTCCAGTTTGTTCAGTCCTTTCACCTCCTGATCCTTTCCTAGTGATTTGATATTTGTTCTGGTCTTCCTGGTACTTTTCCAGTCCTGCTTGTAATTTTGGTTTTGCCTGGAGAACCTTTTTTCCGCGACGTCAAACCCAGAAGTACCAGAAAATGGACAGCACGGTAGCACAGTGGTTAGCACTGTTGCTTCACCACGGCAGGGTCCCAGGTTCGATTCCCCACTGGGTCACTGTGCGGAGTCTGCACGTTCTCCCCGTGTCTGCGTGGGTTTCCTCCGGGTGCTCCGGTTTCCTTCCACAAGTCCTGAAAGACATGCTTGTTAGGTGAATTGGACATTCTGAATTCTCCCTCCATGTACCCAAACTGGCGCCGGAATGTGGCGACTAGGGGCTTTTCACAGTAACTTCATTGCAGTGATGATGTAAGTCTTCTTGTGACAATAAAGATTATTATTAAATAGAATCCCGACAGTGTAAAGTAGGCCTTTCGGCCCATCGACACACTGACCCTCAAAGAGCACTCTACCTAGACCCACTTAATCTAGCTAACTTGCACATCTTTTGCCACTAAGGGGTAATTTAGTAGAATAACAACTTTCTTCCTCTGTTGCTGTTCCTGGTGCAACTGATTCCTCCACTTTTCTTTATCAGTCTCCCATGTGGGACCTTGGCAATGGCTTTGCTGAAATCCATGTAAACTACATCAACTGCCCTACCCTCATCTATACACCTGGTCACCACCTAAAAAAATTCAATCATGTTTGTTAGGTATGACGCCCCTCTGACAAAGCCATGCTGACTATCCCTGATCAAACCTTGCTTCTCCAAGTGGAGATAGATTCTCTCCTTCAGAATATTCCACATTAGCTGTTCTCCGGGCCTCTGGCACCTACCCTGTGGCCAGAGGAATTCAAAATTTGGGTCAGAGTCCCTGCAATCCCCTCCCTCGCACCCACAGCAGCGTGGGGCACAATTCACCCGGACCTGGAGATGTGTGCCCCCCCCCCCCCCGGCCACCCTGAAGCAACTCTCAAAGTTTTAGCCGACAGCGAGCTGCTTGCCCACCCCCCGCCAGTCCCCAGTCCAGTGTCGCCATTCTGATTTCTGACCCAGACAGAAAATGGAGATGAGGTCAGTGTGACTACATCCCAAGTTGACCTCGACGAAAGACTGTCTCCACTATGCCGACCCCTTCCGCTCATCTGTGTAATTTCGCCAGGTTGCTTTCTCAATCTGTGCTGAGTTAGTGAGTCTATAACCGGGTGGGAATTGCCGTTTTTCCCTTCGGATCGGGCCGGAAACATTAAATTCACCAGGATTCTCTTTCCTCATCATTCACCAGTGAGCTTTAGTCAGCATTCAGCAAACTGTGGCCCACGTTCTTCAGTTTATCTGCTGATCCTCATCGACTCCACCTTCCGATTCAGTGCTACCCGCTGGCCCCAAATGAGAATTTAGTCACTCCTATTGCCCTTCAAATAAAGGTCCACATCAGTGGGCATTTAATATCCATTTGGCAGCACTCACTCTCTTCTAGGGCATATGGGACTGGTTGCCGTCGGGGATCCAGTGGAATCTACCTGGAGGCCCTTACGGCAGATTTGCCAATACTCTGTTTCCATTGTTTTTCTGTTTTTCAGGGTAAAGTCAGCTCTCTGGAGAAGTATGGGATGCATGTGAAACTGACCGACCAAATTCGGGGTCTGGTACCTCGGACACACCTGGCAGACATTCCGCTGAAACATCCAGAAAAACTGTACAGTGTCGGAGACCAAGTGAAGTGCAGGGTGAGTGTGCGGCACGTTTATGTCCAGTGCGGCCCTTTCTCTTTCCAGTGTGTGTGCACGCGGTCCAGTGCAGAGTGAGCCCGCGGTGCGTGCGCACGGTCCAGTGCAGTGCGAGCCTGCGTGCACACGGTCCAGTGCAGAGTGAGCCCGCGGTGTGTGTGCACCCGGTCCAGTACAGGGCGAGCCTGTGCACGTGGTCCAGTGCAGAGTGAGCCCGCGGTGCGTGCACACGGTCCAGTGCAGAGTGAGCCCGCGGTGCGTGCACACGGTCCAGTGCAGTGCGAGCCTGCGTGCACACGGTCCAGTGCGGGGCGAGCCTGCGGTGTGTGTGCACCCGGTCCAGTGCAGAGTGAGCCCGCGGTGTGTGTGCACCCGGTCCAGTGCAGGGCGAGCCTGTGCACGTGGTCCAGTGCAGAGTGAGCCCGCGGTGCGTGCACACGGTCCAGTGCAGAGTGAGCCCGCGGTGCGTGCACACGGTCCAGTGCAGTGCGAGCCTGCGTGCACACGGTCCAGTGCCGAGCACCATTTACACCCTGATTCGGTGAATTTTGTACAGTGTTGGTCTGGGTGAGAGTGAAGGAGGAAACACTGGTGCTGCAACCAGAGCAGGATGGACCCCCCACTCTGCAGAATTTTGTTTTTTTTAAAGACTGCCATTTGTTTGAAATGCTTTATCATTCTGGGAAATTCTCAGTGTTACAGTCAATAAGGTTTTAAGTTGGGATGTCAGGAACCCAGCAGTCAGCATGTGCACCGTAAGATCCACAACAATGGCCAAATTATCTGTTTTTAATGATGTTAATTGAGGGATAAATATTGACCTGAGAAGCAGAAGGTGAGAAACGACACCTGAAGCAAAGCAGCTCTCCCCCCAATCCTGCACTGGGAAATCTCACCCTTGGTCCTTTGCTCAGGTTTCTAATGTAAGGATTGAACCCTGCAACCTTCCGACTCCGAGGTGAGAGTGCCATCCACTGACCCACAACTGGCACAGTTCACCTCCCAAACACACACACCCCGTGTTGGGAATAAACCCAAACTGAAGTTAGTGATGCCAGGGCTGTGAAAAGATTCATCAGGATTATCCGTCTCCTCACTGAACCTAACCGATTCGATGTGGCGTTGTGTGCACATTCTCTATGACACGTCTTTCTTGATGTTCACGTGAGGACACGCAGGGTTGCTTCTGCGATTGAGAATACAAATCCCACCATGCCAGATTGTAAAATAGATTCAGAAAATCCAATGTTTTAAGTGGTGTTGGAATTGCTGGCATTGGAATGTAAGATGAAGTTGTCGGATTGTTATAAAGCCCAGCTCAACCATTCACATCATTGAGGGAAAGGCTGTGGTCCCTTACCCAACCCAGGCTGGACGTCACTCCAATCCCACATTGGCGTTGGCTCCTAATAGGCACGAAATCAGCAATCAATAATATCTTTCCATGACCACCAATCCCCAAATAAACATATTTTTGAATAAGTGAGCTGAATGGTCCTTCTTGGGTAAAACATTGTTTCTTTCTCAGGTGTTGACAGTAAACAGTGAAACCAAGAAACTTATCTTGACTCGGAAGAAGACACTGGTTGCTTCAAAGCTTTCCATTATTACCCACTACAAGGAGGCCATTCCCAGGCGGCTAGCCCACGGTTACATCGTCTGTGTGAAGCCCTTTGGTTGCATTGTTCGCTTCTACAATGAAGCACGAGGTCTGGTCCCACGGCAGGAGCTGAGCGCCCTGCCAGTCCCCTCGCCTGAGAAGGCCTTCTATATTGGACAGGTGAGGAATCAGTCTTTGGGGAGGCGGGTTGGGTTTGGAGTGGGGGGCGGGTGGGGTGGGTTTGGACTGGGGGCGGGGCAGGGGTTGGTTTGGCGGGGGGGGTTGGAATGGGGGGGCAGGGGTGGGGGGCGGATTTGGAGTGGGGGCGGGGCAGGGGTTGGTTTGGAGGGGGGGGCAGGGTGGGGGCGGGTTTGGAGTGGGGGGGCGGGTTTGGAGTGGGGGGGGCGGGTTTGGAGTGGGGGGGGCGGGTTTGGAGTGGGGGGGGCGGGTTTGGAGTGGGGGGGGCGGGTTTGGAGTGGGGGGGGCGGGTTTGGAGTGGGGGGGGCGGGTTTGGAGTGGGGGGGGCGGGTTTGGAGTGGGGGGGGCGGGTTTGGAGTGGGGGGGGCGGGTTTGGCGTGGGGGGGGCGGGTTTGGCGTGGGGGGGGCGGGTTTGGCGTGGGGGGGGCGGGTTTGGCGTGGGGGGGGCGGGTTTGGCGTGGGGGGGGCGGGTTTGGCGTGGGGGGGGCGGGTTTGGCGTGGGGGGCGGGGGGGTTTGGGGTGGGAGGTGGGAGTACTCCTACGCCCTGATGTCTTGTGTGTCGAGCCATTTTATTTTGCCTGGTGCTGGTCAGTTCACGTTTGGACTTTACCCCTTCCCAGGTTGTCAAGGTCATGGTCTTGAAATGTGACCCATCCCAGGAGAGACTGCTGTTGTCCATGAAAACCAGAGAGGAAGTGGGAACTGAAGCTGATGATATCAAGAAAAATAAAGAATCTTCAATGTACCCAACTGGAAAGGTATTGGCATTTACTGATAGCAACAGTCAGGTAGAAGGGAGTGAGGAAGAAAGCTGTAGCCCGCAGGAAATACCAATGCTCGGGTCAGATGGGCAAAAAGAATCATTCTACTGACACAACTGTTAGATTTCAACATAATTGAGAATACCTAGGTGCAAAAAGTAATGAAAGATTGGTGGGATGTTGAAGGTGGGGATTGTAATACAAAGGGAAGAGAGTGAGTGATGTTGCAGCTGGGTAACGCTCTACTTGGACTGTACCTGGTGTAAGTGCGTTCAGTCCTGGGCGCTGTCCTCCGTATATATCAGCCGTGTGCGGTGTGCAGCACAGATTTGTCGTCATGGTAAGAGGTCCAAAAGGGTTCATTTGAGAACAGCTTGTGTTTTTGTGTGTGGAGAAGGTTGAGCTGTTTATGGTTCAAGTTGTTAAGAGGGTCGATGGTGTTGGGGACAGCCCAGGTTCAGGGGACAGGATAGTAAAATTGGAGCCAGGCTGTTCAGGGTGATGTGGGGGGTGGGGGGGGGGGGGGGGGGGGGGGGGCTTCCTCACCCAAAGGGCGTCGGAAATCTCTTCCCAAAAAGCTGGAGCGCCTGGAGGTCAGTTAAAAATTTCAGAGCTGAGATTGATCAACCTTTGTTGTGGAAGGGAGTTAAAAGTTCAGAATTAAATAAAGCTGCGATACAGATCAGCCACAATCTAACTGAGATGTGGAACAGCCTCATGTCAGGCCTCAAGGTAGGGCTTTAAACTAAATAATGGGGAGGGCAGGGTTCAGCTGTATGGAAACTTAGAGAATCCAAGTTAAAGGGGAAGGTAGGAGTGCAGGTTAATGACGAGGACTTTAAACTAGTTAAAGGGGCCCAAGGGCTCAGGAGAGGTTAGTAAAGTTTCCAGAACAAGTAATAGAGCAGAGAGTATGGAAAGCTGCAGGATTCTAACTTCAGGCACAGCAGATAAGGGGACAACTATGAGAAGGGGGGCGGCCCATGCAGGATTGAGGGTGTTGTACCTAAATGCGCGCAGTATACAAAACAAGATAAATGAGCTTGTTGCGCACATTGAAATTGGCCGGTACGATGTTGTGGGCATCACAGAAATGTGGCTGCAAGGGAATCAGGGCTGGGATCTAAATATCAAAGCATATATGTCTTTTCGAAAGGACAGGCAGATGGGCAAAGGGGGCGGGGTTGCCTTGTTAGTAAGAATTTAAATTAAATCTATAGCAAGAAGTGATTTAGATCAGAAGGCTAGAATCTCTGTGGGTAGAGTTGAGGAATCGCAAAGGAAAAAAGACCCTGATGGGAGTTATGTACAGGCCCCCTAGCAGTAGTCAGGATGTGGGGCAGAAAATAAATCAGCAGATAGAAAAGGCTGTAAAAAAAGGCAATATCACAATAATCATGGAGGACTTCAATATGCAGGTGGACTGGGAAAATCAGGTTGGGAGTGGATCCCAAGAAAAGGAATTTGGGGAATGTCAAGAGATGGTTTTTTGGAGCAGCTTGAGACAGGGCCAGCTAGGGAACAGGCAATTCTGGATTTGGTGATGTGTAATGAGGCAGACTTGATTAGGGAACTTAAGGCGAAGGAACTCTTAGGGAGCAGTGACCACGATATGATAGAATTTACCCTGCAGTTTGAGAGGGAGAAGCTGGAATCAGATGTAACAGTATTACAATTAAATAAGGGTAACTACAAAGACATGTGGAAGGAGCTGCCCAGAGTTGATTGGAAGGGGAGCCTAGCAGGGAAGACAGTGGAACAGCAATGGCAGGAGGTTTGGGGGGTTATTCGGGAGGCACAACAGAAATTCATCCCAAGGAGGAGGAAACCTGCTAAGGGGAGGACCAGGCATCCATGGTTGACGAGGGACGTCGTGGACAGCATCAAAGCTAAAGAAAAAGCATACAAAGTGGCGAGAATTAGTGGGAAGCCAAGAGAATCGGGAAACCTTTAAAAGCGAGCAGAGGACAACTAAAAAAGCAATAAGGAGAAGATGAAATATAAGTGTAAGATAGCGAGTAATATAAAAAAGATGGCCAGAGGTCTTTTCGATATATAAAAGAGAGACACAAAAATGGACATGGGACCACTGGAAAATGTGGCTGGAGAAGTAATAATGGGAACAAAGAAATGGCAGAGAAACTGAATATGTACTTTACATCAGTCTTCACGGTGGAAGACACCAGTGGGATGCCAGAGCTCCAGGAGAATCAGGGGGCAGAGGTGAATGCAGTGACCATCCCTAAGGTGAAGGTTCTGGGGAAACGGAAAGGTTTGATGGTGGATAAATCACCTGGACCGGATGGACTACACCCCAGGGTTCTAAAAGAAAAAGCTGAGGAGATTGTGGAGGCATTGGTGTTGATCTTTCAGGAATCACTGAAGTCGAGGAGGGTCCCAGAGGACTGGGAAGTGACTAATGTAACACCACTGTTTGAGAAAGGGAGGCAGCAGACTGGAATTATAGGCTGATTAGCCTGAATTCAGTTATTAAGATTTTAGAGTTTATTAAGGATGAGATTGCGGAGTACTTGGAAGTGCATGTTAAAATGGGGCTGAGTCAGCTATCCTTGGTCAAGGGGAGGTCATGTCTGACAAATCAGTCATGACCTTTGAGGAAGTTAGACAAGGAGAGCCAGTAGACATGATCTGTTTGGATTTCCAGAAGGCCTTTAACAAAATGCCACACAGGATGCTTCGAAATAAGATAAGAGCCCATGGTGTTAGGGACAAGGTACTGGCATGGATAGAGGATTGGCTGACAGGCAGAAGGCAGAGAGTGGGATAAAGGGGTCTTTTTCAGGATGGCAGCCGGTAACTAGTGGTGTGCCTCAGGGGTTGGTGGTGGGACCACAACTATTGACGATATACGTGAATGATCTCAAGACTGACTGGGTTAGGATTGTTCTCGTTGGAGTGCAGATGAATGAGAATAAGTCTCCTAGAGATTTATAAAATTCTAACAGGACTATAGTGTGGATGCAAGGAGGATGTTCCCGATGGTGGGTGTGCCCAGAACCCAGGATCACTGAGGATTCAGGGTAAACCATTTCGGACAGAGGTGAGGAGACATTTCTTCACCCAGAGAGTGGTGAGCCTGTGGAATTCATTACCACAGGAAGTAGTTGATGCTAAAAAATTGAATATATTCAAGAGGCGGCTGGTTATAGTACTTGGGGCGAATGGGACCAAAGGTTATGGGGAGAAAGCAGGATTAGGCTATTGAGTTGGGCGATCAGCCATGATCGCGATGAATGGCGAAGCAGGCTCGAAGGGCCAAATTGCCTCCTGCTCCTATCTTCAATGTTTCTATCTTTCTAAGAAGAAACTGAGGGCATTGTTGGTATATTTGCAGCTGATACAAAGATATGTCGAGGAACAGATAGTGTGAGCAAGCAGAGAGTGAGCAAGCAGAGAGTGAGCAAGCAGAGAGTGAGCAAGCAGAGAGTGAGCAAGCAGAGAGTGAGCAAGCAGAGAGTGAGCAAGCAGAGAGTGAGCAAGCAGAGAGTGAGCAAGCAGAGAGTGAGCAAGCAGAGAGTGAGGAAGCAGAGAGTGAGGAAGCAGAGAGTGAGGAAGCAGAGAGTGAGGAAGCAGAGGCTGCAGTAGGACTTGAACAGGCTAGGAGAGTGGGCGAAGAAGTGGTAGATGGGATACCATGTGGAAAAGTGTGAGGTTATGCACTTTGGTCGGAAGAATAGAGGCATAGACTATTTTCTAAATGGGAAAAGGCTTCGAAAATCAGAAACACAAATGGACTTAGGAGTCCTAGTTCAAGATTCTCTCAAGGTTAACGTGCAGGTTCAGTCGGCAGTTAGGAAGACAATACATTTGGAGTATTGTGAGCAGTTTTGGGCCCCATATCTAAGGAACGATGTGCTGGGGCTTTGGAAAGGGTCCAGAGGAGGTTCACAAGAATGATCCCTGGAATAAACAGGAAAGGTTGAGGACTCTTGAGTCTGTACTCGATGGAGTTTAGAAGGATGAGAGGGGATCTTCTTGAAACTTACAGGATACTGCGAGGCCTGGATAGAGTGGACGTGGAGAGGATGTTTCCACTTGTAGGAAAAACTAGAACCCGAGGGCACAGCCTTAGACTGAAGGGGCGATCCTTTAAAACCGAGATGAGGAGGAATTTCTTCAGCCAGAGGGTGGTGAATCTGTGGAACTCTTTGCCGCAGAAGGCTGTGGAGGCCAAATCACTGAGTGTCTTTAAGACAGAGATAGATAGGTTCTCGATTAATAAGGCGATCAGGGGTTATGGGTAGAGGGCAGGAGAATGGGGATGAGAAAAATATCGGCCATCATCGAATAGCGGAGCAGACTCGATGGGCCGTATGGCCTAATTCTTCTATATTTTGTTGGGGAGGGTGTTGAAATAAATCACCTCCTCTTTCTAGGATGCTCGTTTGGAATGTGTTGCCTTACTGTTCCTGCTTGCTGCTGATGTGCTTTCTCTTTGTTCGATATCTTTCAGATTGTGGATGTAGAAGTGCTGGCGAAGGTGGCGAATGGGTTGGAGGTCTCCATTCTCCCGGAACGTGCACCTGCCTTTCTCCCCGCAACGCACCTCTCCGACCACCTGTCAAATTGCCGGCTTCTCTCCGAGAGGCTGCAGAGGGGTGATGTCCTCTCCAGGGTCATGTGTTTGAGCCAAACCCATGGTCAGATTGTATCCTTTATTCCCCCAAACCTTTAAGCAAAATCAGTGTTTGTTTTTCAAGTCCATTCAAAGTGAAAGCATTTCATAATGTATCCTGGAGATTGACAGACTGACCCATCATCCTGTGAGTAATACAAGATGCTGAGGGATTTGTGGATTTTTGATATTAATGTGGAAAGACCTTTTTGAGAGCGTTGTAATTTCCCCCATCCCGTAGCAGCAGGATGGGTGGCCTCGGGCCTCCGGATTTTCCATCTGAAATAAAGGCCAAGGACGTTTTTCAAGGCCTTTGCTTTTAACCTTCCCATCCACTAGTAGTTTGAGATCATCATTGTCAATGAATACATGGTTACAATGAAATCATATGGGCTAGGTGTTTGGCTGGGTGAGTGTATCTAGGTGAGTTTCTCGTGCAGAGCCAGCATTGACACAATGGGCTGAATGGTCTCCTGTGCTGTAACCAATCTTTGATTCTATGAAATCTCGAGCTGATTTGGGAAGAGCTTCTACATTGCAGCTGGAGATCGTGTCAATATCGGGCATGCTTTGCCCTGAGCTGTGTTACTTGGCTGCTATGCTAGTTTACCCACATCGTTCACTGCCCTTAACCCACCCCCTGTACTCAGATCCTTTGTAGAAAAGCTGCAGTGATGGCTTTCGCTGAACAGGGGCCATTGCCGAAGGACGTGCTGGAGCTCCAGGTGAGATGTCATTTTCTTGTTGTTGATATTCTTCCCTTTGCCATATTGTAGAGTTGGGGTTTGCTGAATTTGGAGGTGACACAAATACAAAGACAATGAGTTCAGGTCTCCGCATGTTCTAGGCTGATTCGTAATGTGCTCCCTTACAAAATCCTATTTGACAGGCCCCTTAAGCCTGCTCTGCTAGTCACCCAGATCACAGCTAATCTTTGAGTCCATCTGCCCTTTTCTGCCCAATCGTCATAACTTCTGACTCCCTATGTGTCCAAAAATCTATCAGCTTTGAATATTTTCAACACCTCAACCTCTGGTAGTGGTGTGCAGGCTCACAACATTCTGAATTCAGGAATTTCTCTTTATCCTGAGACAGATGTTTAGTTCTAGACTCTGCAGTTAGGGGCAACATCTTAACATCTACCCTGCCAAGCTCTCTACCAATTTTATTCAAGTAAAATTACAGCACTGCAGATGCTGAAAGTCAGAAATAAAAGCTGGAAATAGTCAGCAGGTCAGGCAGCGTCTATAGAGAGAAAGAGAGTTAGTGTTTCAGGCCTGTGACCTTTCATCCAAATGGGGAAAAGTTCAAAATAAAGTAGGTGAGTGAAAAAGGGGAGGGGGCCTAGAAGACTAATACTCTAGACGTTCGACACCATCCTGAACAAAGCAGCCCCCCATTCGACAAACATTCACTCCCTCCACCAGTATTGAACAGCAGCAGCCGTGTGTACCATCTACAAGATGCACTGCAGGAACTCACCAGGTTTCCTTCGACAGCACCTTCCAAACCCACGACCACTACCATCTAGAAGGACAAGAGCAACAGATACCTGGGAACCCCACCACCTGGAGGTTCCCCTCCAAGTCACTCTCCATCCTGACTGGGAAATATATCGCTGTTCCTTCACTGTCGCTGGGGCAACATCCTGGAACTCCCTCCCGAACAGCGGGTGTACCTACACCTCACGGACTGCAGCAGTTCAAGAAGACAACTCGACGCCACCTTCTGAAGGGCAACTAGGGATGGGCAATAAATGCTGGCCGAACCAGCGACGGCCACATCCCGTAAATACATTTTAAAGAAGAGAATTAAAATGACAGGTAAGAAGCTCAAGACTGAATGGAGTAATTTCTCAAAGTGGGCACTCGATCTGCATTTGTTATCCCTAATGCAGAGAAGACCACCGCAGTGAATACAGTATACTACATTGAAAGAAGTACATACGAATCACTGTCTTGCCTGGAATGAGTGTTTGGAGACTGGGGCAGTGAAACAGAGATAAAAGGACAGGTGTTGTATGTGTGCTTAGAAAGATACCATTGGAAAGGCCAGAGAGTGGTGGGAGCCCGCAAAATGGACCAGGTTGTCCTGAAGGTACAGCTCCTTGGGAGTGTGAAGGGGGGAGGGGGGGGCAGGAGAAGGTGTGTTTGCTGATGGCGTCACATTGAATGTGGCACAAATGTCGGAAGATGATCCATTGAATAGGAAGACTGGTGGGGGCATGGGGAATCCAGCTGTGGTTCTTGGAGTGAGGAGAAAGGGTGAAGAAAACTGCAGGAAATGGGAAGGATGTGAAGTCAACCATGTGGGGCAGGCTGGCCTCACAAAAAGACCTATCCGAAGCTGGTCTGGTATATCGTCCAAACCAATGTGACTGAGGCAAAGAAGCTGGAAGGTTGGAAGAGAGAAGAATTTTACCTGAATTGTGGGATCACCTCATTCTTCTAAGCTCTGCAGAATATAGGCTCATTGTACTCCCATCTGTCCTTTCAGGACAGCCCTCTTATCCCTGGAATCGATCTAGTGAATGTTTGTTGGGTCAAGAGCCTTGGCTTCTGGAAGCTCTGCTGTACCTTAACTATGTATTTCTGCGTTCTCTAGGTGGGCATGCAAATGCCGGGGTTGGTGAAGAGCATTATGCCGTACGGAGTGTTTGTCGAATTTCCACACGGGCTGGTTGGCCTGGCTCCCAAAGCTGTGAGTCCAATATCTAGTTACACTTAGTGATTTATTCTGATTAGCACAACAGTTATTCGCACACCCCCTGTTCCTATAATCCTGGAGCTAAGTATGGTGGTGTAGTCCATCTATTACTGGGCTCGTAATTCAGTGAATGGGAGATTGAGAATCTGAATTCAAAACTCTGGTCTCCATGGCCATAGATTGTCACAAATTCCGACTGCTTCACTAATGTCCTTTAGCGAAGGAAATCTGTCCTTTCCCAGTCTGGGTCTATATGTGACTCCAGATCTCCAACAATGTGATTGACGGAGTTGCTGTTTGAAATGGCCGAGTGAGCAATCCGTTATACCAAACTCCAGGCAGCCAGGGCTGGGCAATCCAGTCTTGCCTGTGATGCCCACGTCTAAACAACAAATTTAATAAACAACTATGTGTAGAATAATGGATTCTAAGGAGTGAGTTAAAGGCTTGTACCTTGTCAAAGGAGTGGAGCGAGAGGATGGTTATAATAAGAATTATGGATACAGTCCCTATCCAAATGCAGCCAGACCTGGACAGTATCCAGGCTTGGGCTCACATGTGGCAAGTAGCATTAGCGCCCCCCACGTGCGAGGCAATGACCATGTCCACCAGAGCATACAGAATAGAAGCAGAAGCACATTGAGGGGCATAGAGTAGACGAGAAGAAACCTTTCCCTTTGGTGGAGGTGTCAATGACCAGGGGGCACAGATTTACGGTAAGGGGCAGGAGGTTTAGAGGGGTTGTGACGAAAAACCTTTTTACAGAGGGTGGTGTGAATCTGGAACTCGCTGCCTGAAGGGGTGATGGAGGCAGAGACCCTCATAACATTTAAGAAGTATTTAAATGTGCACGTGTGATGCCGATGCAGACAAGGCTCAGGGCCAAGTGCTGGGAAATGGGGTTAGAATAGTTGGTGGTTGTTTTTGACCGGAGCAGACACGATGGGCTGAACGGTCTTGACTGTGCTGTATGACTCTTATCTCTGACTGTAAGCCAATCAACTCTGTGATCAATAAGGTCACAGCTGATTGGCTTGTGTTGAGTTCCACATTCCCACCTACACCCCCCGATAGCCTTTGATTCCCTTGTGTAGCAAGAATGCATCTATTTCTGCTTTAAAGATATTCAATGGACCCCACTTCCACCGCCTTCTGAGACAGAGCATTCCAAAGTCACAAAAACCTCTGAAAGAAAAGATTTCTCCTCATCCCTGTGCTAAAAGGGCGACCCCTAACTTTAAAACCGTGCCTCCTAGGTCTGAACCCACCCACAGGAGAAAACATCCTTACCACATCCACCTTGTTGAGACCAGTCAGGATCTTGACTTCAATTAAGTTGCTCCTCCCTCTTCAAAACTCCAATGGAAATAAGCCCAGTCAGTCCAACCTGTCCTCATAAGACAATCAATTCATTCCCGTTCTCAATTCAGTAAACCTCCTCTGAACCGCCTCCATCCTTCCTCAAATAGACCCATTTATGCAAGAGAGAATTGAACCATCATCCCCTGTCTTTCAGTGGCATTACCATTGCTGAAACCCCCATGGCTACCAGAGCAAGTCAGAGGCTGGGACTCCTGCGACGAGTAACTCACCTCCTGACTCCCCAAAGCCTGTCTACCATCTACAAGGCACAAGCCAGGAGTGTGATGGAGTGCTGTCCACTTGCCTGGATGAGTGGAGCTCTAACAACACTCCAGAATCTCGACACCATCCAGGCCAGAAGAGCAGCCCGCCTGAGTGGCACTCTCTCCACACCAGCAAACAATGAGTCGTGTGTCCCATCTACAATATGCACAGTAGGAGCTCAACGAGGCTCCTCAGGCAGCACCTTCCAAACCCACGACCATTACCATCTAGAAGGACAAGAGCAGCAGATACCTGGGAACCCCACCACCTGGAGGTTCCCCTCCAAGTCACTCACCATCCTGACTTGGAAATATATCGGCCGTTCCTTCACTGCCGCTGGGTCAGAATCCTGGAACTCCCTCCCTAACAGCACAGTGGGTGTACCTACTGTGGTTCAAGAAGGCAGCTCACTACCACCTTCTCATGGACAATCTGGGATGGACAATAAATGTAGGCCTCACTAATGACACCCACATCCCGTGAATAAACAAAAAAAAAAACAAAGTACAGTAATTCTGAGGATGTGCACTAATTTTGCTGGTTATATGTTTAATCTCCCCCAGGCTATGTCCGATAAGTTTG
This sequence comes from Scyliorhinus torazame, assembly GCF_047496885.1. Taxonomy (NCBI): domain Eukaryota; kingdom Metazoa; phylum Chordata; class Chondrichthyes; order Carcharhiniformes; family Scyliorhinidae; genus Scyliorhinus; species Scyliorhinus torazame. The sequence continues at coordinate 197,230,174 of NC_092722.1, forward strand.
TCACAAACGCAGAGGATCATTTTGTGGTGGGCCAGACGGTGATTGCCAAGGTTACGAACTTGGATGAGGAGAAGAAGCGTGTACTGCTGACTCTGAAAATGTCTGAATGTGGATCTGCGGAGGCTGGTTATGAAAGCCTCATGCTGCTCAGCCAGTATTTGAGGGAATTAGAATTCATCAGGACCTTGATGAGCAGCAGGGGTAATGTCTGAATCTGTTCAGCATCTCGCGTGTGACAGAGACAAAACAAATGACAGAATTGTTACAGTGCGGGTGGAGGCCTGTCAGCTCACCCTGTCAGCACTAGCTCACCAAAGGATAAGCTCCCTCAGTTCCAATCCTCTCCCTTCTCTCCATAACCCTGCACATTCTTCTTCAGGTCAGTCTAAATCCCTTTTGAAAGCCTCAGTTGAAACAGCCTCCACCTGACTCATACAGAGCATTGCAGATCCTAACCACTCGCTGTGTGAATCTGTCTCCACCACACTCAGACTACATTCCAGACCCTAACCACTCGCTGTGTGAATCTGCCTCCACCACACTCTCGGACAGTACATTCCGGATCCTAACCACTCGCTGTGTGAATCTGCCTCCACCACACTCTCGGACAGTACATTCCGGATCCTAACCACTCGCTGTGTGAATCTGTCTCCACCACACTCTCGGACAGTACATTCCGGATCCTAACCACTCGCTGTGTGAATCTGCCTCCACCACACTCTCGGACAGTACATTCCGGATCCTAACCACTCGCTGTGTGAATCTGTCTCCACCACACACAGACAGTGAATTCCAGACTTTAAACACTTGCTGCATGAAATGATTTTTCCTCGTGTGACTTGTGCTTCTTTGGCAGTTACTATAAATCTGTGCCCTCTCATTCTCGATCCTTTAATCTGTGGGAACAGTTTCTCCCTCTCTACTCTGTCCAGCCCAATCGTGATTTTGAATAGCCCTATCAGATTCCCCCATCTGCCTTCTCCAATGAAAACAGTCTCGACTTCTCCAATCTGTCTTTGTAACAGTTCCTCCTTGGGAACATTCTCGTGACCCTTTTTTGCTTTCCATTGCATAGAAGTCAGCCTTCAAACAGGAGATATCATTTAAATTTGATCATGATTTTAGGAGCAGTTGGAGGTCATTGAGCTCCTTGAGACTGTCCTATTGTTCGCTAATATCTTGTATCATCACTGTCTTAACTCCATTAGCCTGCCTCAGTTCCATAATTAACCCAGCAGAAATCTATTGCTCGAAGTTTTGACATTTTAACTGAGACTCCAGCCTCCACGGTTTTCCGTGACACACAGCTACAATTTTCACACTCTTGTCGAACCCTCGCACACTGGACCTGTCAATTCCGAGTCTACCTCTTTCTTCCTTTCAATAGCAATTGGAATGTCAGAAGTTTAACTTGTCAACTTCTAGTCCTCCGATGTTGCCTGATGTTGGGAGTTCACTGCAGTCCAGCAACAGGAGAATTGTACAAATGACTTTTATAAATTCTGGGAGTCATCGAGGGGTTTGGGAGGTGTATGTGTCGAATAAAAGATACCCGGGAGTGAGTTTCAGACTGGAATCTAATTGAGGGGTTCAGGGTGGTTTATATATAGAATAACAGATACCCGGGAGTGAGTTACAGACTTTAATACTTCGCTAACATTTGTTTCAGAGTCTGCGGTTGTTGCAAGTCTGAGCCAACTGACCATAGGGCAGAGACTCCAGCTGGTTGTGGATCGGGTGAAGGCTGACGGAACTGTCTACTTCACTGGGACGCAGGTTTCCAGGCTGACTGTTACAGCCAGTCACTATCACCAGGGGGGTAAGTGTGCATCTGATCTATTGACATTTTGTGGGTGGTTCACCTCATCGGGATTAACCGTGTCTCTGAGTCAATACAAGATTTGGACCCATAATCTAAGGTGATACTTCAGCTAAGATGAGATGAGCTTCCCTGGGGCGGAGGACGGGTGTGAGTGTTCTTCAGGGGGGGGGCCCTGCGAATCACTCACATCTTCTGGTGCCACCCCAAGCTCGGTGGGTTCTGTATCTCATTTTTAACATCAGATCTGAGATTGTTGGTCAGACTCCCAGAGCTCCTTGAGGGAGGCTGACATCTTGGCCTTTGCTTCCTTGGTGACCCAGAGGCGAGACCTGCTTGAATGGAAGTTGGCGGTACCACCCAGGGCCTCGCAGTGGTTGGCTAACCTGGCAGAATTCCTGCCATCAGAAAAGATTAAATATGCCCTGAGGGGGTCGGAAGAAAGGTTCTATTCCAGGTGGACACTGTTCATCACTTTAAGAACCAGTTCATGGCCACGGTAAGAAGTCTTACAACACCAGGTTAAAGTCCAACAAGTTTGTTTCGAATCACTAGCTTTCGGAGCGCTGCTCCTTCCTCAGGTGAATGTTCGTGGCCAGCAGTTAGGGGGATGAGGGGGGACAGGGGCTTTAGGGTTGTTGCTGTTACTTTGTTAAAATAAAAATGACAAACTGTATGATACAGTTATGCCTTTGTATGTAAGAATTTGATGATGTTTGGAATAAAACATATTTTTTCAAAAACAGATGAGGAATTTCTTCAGCCAGAGGGTGGTGAATCTGTGGAACGCTTTGCCACAGAAGGCTGTGGAGACCAAATCACTGAGTGTCTTTAGACAGAGATAGATAGGTTCTCGATTAATAAGGGGATCAGGGGTTATGGGGAGAAGGCAGGAGAATGGGGATGAAAAAAATAACAGCCATGATTGAATAGAACATTACAGCGCAGTACAGGCCCTTCGGCCCTCGATGTTGCTCCGACCTGTGAAACCACTCTAAAGCCCATCTACACTATTCCCTTGTCGTCCATATGTCTATCCAATGACCATTTGAATGTCCTTAGTGTTGGCGAGTCCACTACTGTTGCAGGCAGGGCATTCCACGCCCTTACTACTCTCTGAGTAAAGACCCTACCTCTCCCCTCATTTTAAAGCTATATCCCCTCGTGCTAGACATCACCATCCGAGGAAAAAGACTCTCACTGTCCACCCTATACAATCCTCTGATCATCTTATATGCCTCAACTAAGTCACCTCTTAACCTTCTCTCTAATGAAAACAGCCTCGGGTCCCTCAGCCTTTCCTCATAAGATCTTCCCTCCATACCAGGCAACATTCTGGTAAATCTCCTCTGCACCCTTTCCAATGCTTCCACATCCTTCCTATAATGCGGCGACCAGAATTGCACGCAATACTCCAAATGCGGCCGCACCAGAGTTTTGTACAGCTGCAACATGACCTCATGGCTCCGAAACTCAATCCCTCTACCAATAAAAGCTAACACACCGTACTCCTTCTTAACAATCCTCTCAACCTGGGTGGCAACTTTCAGGGATTAAGTACATGGACACCGAGATCTCTCTGCTCATCCACACTGCCAAGAATCTTACCATTAGCCCAGTACTCTGCCTTCCTGTTATTCCTTCCAAAATGAATCACCTCACACTTTTCTGCACTAGTTTAAACTAGTATGGCAGGGGGGTGGGCACGGGAGCAATAGGTCAGAAGGTGAGAGCATTGAGGGAGAACTAGGGAATAGGGACAGTGTGGCTCTGAGGCAGAGCAGACAGGGAGAAGTTGCTGAACACAGCGGGCCTGGTGGCCTGAAGTGCATATGTTTTAATGCAAGGAGCATTACGGGTAAGGCAGATGAACTTAGAGCTTGGATTAGTACTTGGAACTATGATGTTGTTGCCATTACAGAGACCTGGTTGAGGGAAGGGCAGGATTGGCAGCTAAACGTTCCAGGATTTAGATGTTTCAGGCGGGATAGAGGGGAATGTAAAAGGGGAGGTGGAGTTGCGCTACTTGTTCGGGAGAATATCACAGCTGTACTGCGAGAGGACACCTCAGAGGGCAGTGAGGCTATATGGGTAGAGATCAGGAATAAGAAGGGTGCAGTCACAATGTTGGGGGTTTACTACAGGCCTCCCAACAGCCAGCGGGAGATAGAGGAGCAGATAGGTAGACAGATTTGGAAAAGAGTAAAAACAACAGGGTTGTGGTGATGGGAGACTTCAACTTCCCCAATATTGACTGGGACTCACTTAGTGCCAGGGGCTTAGACGGGGCGGAGTTTGTAAGGAGCATCCAGGAGGGATTCTTAAAACAATATGTAGACAGTCCAACTAGGGAAGGGGCGGTACTGGACCTGGTATTGGGGAATGAGCCCGGCCAGGTGGTAGATGTTTCAGTAGGGGAGCATTTCTGTAACAGTGACCACAATTCAGTAAGTTTTAAAGCACTGGTGGACAAGGATAAGAGTGGTCCGAGGATGAATGTGCTAAATTGGGGGAAGGCTAATTATAACAATATTAGGCGGGAACTGAAGAACATAGATTGGGGGCGGATGTATGAGGGCAAATCAACATCTGACATGTGGGAGGCTTTCAAGTGGCAGTTAAAAGGAATACAGGACTGGCATGTTCCTGTGAGGAAGAAAGATAAATACGGCAATTTTCGGGAACCTTGGATGACGAGTGATATTGTAGGCCTCGTCAAAAAGAAAAAGGAGGCATTTGTCAGGGCTAAAAGGCTGGGAACAGACGAAGCCTGCGTGGAATATAAGGAAAGTAGGAAGGAACTTAAGCAAGGAGTCAGGAGGGCTAGAAGGGGTCACGAAAAGTCATTGGCAAATAGGGTTAAGGAAAATCCCAAGGCTTTTTACACGTTCATAAAAAGCAAGAGGGTAGCCAGGGAAAGGGTTGGCCCACTGAAGGATAGGCAAGGGAATCTATGTGTGGAGCCAGAGGAAATGGGCGAGGTACTAAATGAATACTTTGCATCAGTATTCACCAAAGAGAAGGAATTGGTAGATGTTGAGTCTGGAGAAGGGGGTGTAGATAGCCTGGGTCACATTGTGATCCAAAAAGACGAGGTGTTGGGTGTCTTAAAAAATATTAAGGTAGATAAGTCCCCAGGGCCTGATGGGATCTACCCCAGAATACTGAAGGAGGCTGGAGAGGAAATTGCTGAGGCCTTGACTGAAATCTTTGGATCCTCGCTGTCTTCAGGGGATGTCCCGGAGGACTGGAGAATAGCCAATGTTGTTCCTCTGTTTAAGAAGGGTAGCAAGGATAATCCCGGGAACTACAGGCCGGTGAGCCTTACTTCAGTGGTAGGGAAATTACTGGAGAGAATTCTTCGAGACGAGATCTACTCCCATTTGGAAGCAAATGGACGTATTAGTGAGAGGCAGCACGGTTTTGTGAAGGGGAGGTCGTGTCTCACTAACTTGATAGAGTTTTTCGAGGAGGTCACTAAGATGATTGATGCAGGTAGGGCAGTAGATGATGTCTATATGGACTTCAGTAAGGCCTTTGACAAGGTCCCTCATGGTAGACTAGTACAAAAGGTGAAGTCACACGGGATCAGGGGTGAGCTGGCAAGGTGGATACAGAACTGGCTAGACCATAGAAGGCAGAGAGTAGCAATGGAGGGATGCTTTTCTAATTGGAGGGCTGTGACCAGTGGTGTTCCACAGGGATCAGTGCTGGGACCTTTGCTCTTTGTAGTATATATAAATGATTTGGAGGAAAATGTAACTGGTCTGATTAGTAAGTTTGCACCAAAGTGCTCACCTACCTCCAAATCTAACACCTGTCCTGGTTCATTACCCAGTACCAAATCCAATATGGCCTCGCCTCTCGTTGGCCTATCTACATACTGTGTCAGGAAACCCTCCTGCACACATTGGACAAAAACGGGCCCATCTAAAGTACTCGAACTATAGCGTTTCCAGTCAATATTTGGAAAGTTAAAGTCCTCCATAACAACTACCCTGTTGCTTTCGCTCCTGTCCAGAATCATCTTTGCAATCCTTTCCTCTACATCTCTGGAACTTTTCGGAGGCCTATAGAAAACCCCTAACAGGGTGACCTCTCCTTTCCTGTTTCTAACCTCAGCCCATTCTACCTCAGTAGACGAGTCCTCATCAAACGATGGCGGAGCAGATTCGATGGGCCGAGTGGCCTAATTCTGCTCTTCTATCTTATGGTCTTATGGAGTGTCACACAGTCACGCTACTGTCTTGCAGTTGAGATATTAAACTGTCTGTCTGTTAGGTGCATGGAAACAATTGCATCGTACTGGGGAGAAATGCAGGGAGCTCCACCTCATGTCCTGAGTGACTTCCTTCCTCAGTCATTGCTCCGAGAAACCCGTTAGTTGGCCATTACTTCACTGCTTGTGGGACCTAGCTTATTGTGACTAATATCATAAGAAATGGGAGCGGGAGTAGGCCATTCGGCCCATCAAATCTCCACCATTCAATAAAACCATGGTTCATCTAATGGTACCCTTAACTACAGCACCTTGCAGACCTATTACCACTAGCATCTAGGAGGACAAGAGCAGCAAATACCTGGGAACCCCAACACCTGGAGGTTCCCCTCCAAGTCACTCACCATCCTGACTTGGAAATATATCGCCGTTCCTTCACTGTCGCTGGGCCAACATCCTGGAACTCCCTCCCTAACAGCACTGTGGGTGTACCTACACCTCCAGGAACTGCAGTGGTTCAAGAAGGCAGCTCACCACCACCCTCTGAAGGGCAAATGGGGATGGGCAATAATTGCTGCCTTAATCTGCAACGCCCACATCCCGTAAATTAATTTTTTTTTAAACTCCACTTACCGGCTTGTCCCCTGTAACCCTCGATTCCCTTGTCAATCCAGAATCTGTCTAACTCAGACTTAAATTGATTCGCCACCCAGCTGCCACTGCTCTCGGGTAGAGATTTCTAAACACTAACGATCCTCAGAAGAAATTCCTGCTCATCTCCAACGTAGGAGAGACCATATTTTTAAATTATGCCCCTCGTTCTAGATTCTCCCACAAGACGCAATCTCTCAGCGTCCACTGTCCAGTCCCCTCAGTACCACACGTTGGAATAAAATCACCCCGCATTCTAAACTCCAATGAGTTTAGGCACAACCTGTTCATCCCAGGTGTCAGCTTAGTCAACCTTCTCAAAACTGCTTCCGATGCAACTGTAAGGTAAGCAGTGCTGCAGATATGGTTTCAACAAAATGCTGTATAGTTGTAGCAAAGCCTTCCTACATTTATCCTCCATCCATGTGGCGGCACGGTGACACAGTGGTTAGCACTGCTGCCTCACACTGCCAGGGACCCGGGTTCAATTCCAACCTCGGTTGACTGTGTGCAATCTGCACGTTCTCCCCATGTCCACGTGGGTTTCCTCGCACAGTGCAGGTTAGATGGATGGGCAACGCTAAATTGTCCTGTTGTCCAAATGTTAGGTGAGGTTACAGAATCGTGCAGGTGAGTGGGTCGAGGTGGGGTGCTCTTTCGGAGAGTCAGTGCAGACTCGAATTGCCGAGTGGCCTCCTCCTGTGGGAATCGATGATCCCCCTTGGCCAACATTCCATTTGTCTGCCTGATTAACTGCTGTTCCTGTGTGCTAATGTTGTGTGATTTCTGTACACGGACACACGGATCATTCTGCATTTTCACTATTCTTTATGCCAAAGTGGACAAACTCATATTTTCCCGTAGTGTATGCCATCTGTTAAATTCATGCCCTCAGTTACACTGTCTATCCCTTTCACACACTCTCTATCCTCCTCGCAATTTTCCTACGTGTTGTTGCATCATCAGCAAACTTGACAAAAGCCTGTCCCTTCATCCAAGTCATTAATATAAATCGCAACTATTTCACGTCTCAGTTATGATCATTTTGGGTCTCCAGTAGTTACAATTTGTCAAACAAAATTGTGTTGTGTTTGCTCTTTACTGTTAATCCAGCTCCCTCACACTGTCACACAGTAACCCCTCTCCCCCAGCTCCCTCACACTGTCTCACAGTAACCCCTCTCCGCCAGCTCCCTCACACTGTCACTCAGTAACCCCTCTCCCCCAGCACCCTCACACTGTCACTCAGTAACCCCTCTCCCCCAGCTCCCTCACACTGTCACTCAGTATCCCCTCTCCCCCAGCTCCCTCACACTGTCACACAGTAACCCCTCTCCCAGCACCCTCACACTGTCGCTCAGTAACCCCTCTCCCCCAGCACCCCGTGTTACTGATTGTATCTCTACTGATAATCCAGCTCCCTCACACTGTCACTCAGTAACCCCTCTCCCCCAGCACCCTCACACTGACACTCAGTAACCCCTCCCCCAGCACCCTCACACTGACACTCAGTAACCCCTCTCCCCCAGCACCCTCACACTGACACTCAGTAACCCCTCCCCCAGCACCCTCACACTGACACTCAGTAACCTCTCTCCCCAGCTCCCTCACACTGTCACTCAGTAACCCCTCTCCCCCACCACCCTGTGTTACTGACTGTATCGTGGGAGAGACAGTCTAGCATCATGTAGGAACCTGCTACAGACCGAGAAGAGTGGATCATGCAGGAGACCCTGTCACAGATACACCTCAACATGAAGCTGCTGTGGCCACAGTTTGAGATCCATCGGTCAAGGTGGCAGATAAGCTCGGTGTTTGGGGAGTCCAAGGCTGTGCACAGTCTCACATGTAGCATCAATATCTGGTGCCAAATTTGCTCATTGTGTCTTTGTTCCTTCCTTGTAGAGGTGAGGGTGAGCCCAGGACAAAAGTGCACAGCAGTCGTGGTGTTTATAGACCTCCTATCATCCATTGTTCATGTCTCACTCCTTCAACAGCTGCTCAGTGTCAATGTAAAAAAGGTACGGAATTGTCAGGATCTCTGGACTGAGGCAGAGGGAAACACAGCTGACAACAGAGCTCAGCACAGGGCAGCTCCCCCGATTATATTGAGCAAGAACATCCTTTTTGAATGGTTGTGGGGAGACCAACACTTCAATAAATGAGTAATGTGCTGAGTTTACACTGTCCATTATCAAATGCAGCGTGATGCATTGTGAGCTTTCACCTCTGGGCTGGCATTCCAGGTGACTGAAGCAACGGGTTTCCTCCACCTCCCTCCTGCCTAAAATTTCACTGTGGCCAAGCTCAGTCCCCCTCAGTGGTGCAAAATAAATCTGTAGAATTTGCTACAGATCTAAAGGTTTGACTGAGATTCACAATAAGGCAGGTGGCCCAGCAAATGCAAAGGGAGCTTTACTCTGTATCTAACCCCGTGCTGTCCCTGTCCTGGGGAGTGTTTGATGGGGACAGTGTAGAGTGAGCTTTACTCTGTATCTAACCCCGTGCTGTACCTGTCCTGGGAGTGTTTGATGGGACAAAGAATAGGGGTGGTTTTAATTTGCTCTTGTCGAGAAGTCAAACGCTAACAAGATGGGTAATTGAGTCAATAATTGGGCGGCACGGTAACACAGTGGATAGCACTGTTGCTTCACAGCTCCACGGTCCCGTGTTCGATTCCCGGCTTGGGTCACTGTCTGTGCGGAGTCTGCGCGTTCTCCCCGTGTCTGTGTGGGTTTCCTCCCAAGTCCTGAAAGACGTGCTGTTAGGTGAATTGGACATTCTGAATTCTCCCTCCCTGCACCCGAACAGGTGCCGGAATGTGGCGACTAGGGGATTTTTACAGTAACTTCATTGCAGTGTTAATGTAAACCTGCTTGTGATAAAGATTATTATTATAAATTGTGATGAATTGACAATTCTCTGTGTTGCAGTTAAAAGGAATTTCCCAGCACCCTGTCGTGGTACAGTTTATGACACCGGATGTTGCCGTGGTATCACTGGCCGGAACCTCGCAGCTACTTCTCATTCCAGTCACGTTCCATCTCAATGACACCTTCCACTTTGAGTCTGAGAAGTTCTCCGTGGGGCAGACCATCTCTGTCTCACTACTGGCCGCTGGAGTAGAACATCGTGGACTCCCACTGGCCACTCGGGGTCCCAGAAAACACCGCCGAGCAAAGCGAGAGCGGCAGCTGTCAGAAGGAGGGGAGGACATGTTACCTGGGGTTCAGCATGCACTCTGTGTTGGGGATGTGGTGAATGGGTGTGTGAAATCAGTGCGGGCAACCTCCCTGTTGATCGCATTGCAAGGTGGAGTGACTGGCTTTGTTCACGTTTCGGAGATCCTGGACCGGGTCCCCGAGGGCACCATCCCAACATCGAGACTGCAAGTCGGCAAAGCTGTGAGAGCAAAGATCATCGGAGGCACCGAAGCAAAGTCTCACAAGTAGGTATTCTGTTGGTTATCTGAATATTTCTGGGTTTGACCTTAATCTCCAGTGAGCTGCAATGGGTTGTCGGTGAGCCTGAGGATTGATCGCATTGCAGTGAGTCCTGTGGCTTAATTGAAGACTGCACCAGGTGTTCTGGGGCAGCTTCACTTCCTCCGTCAGCAGCTTGGGTGTGTCCACCATGTGTGTGAAAGCCACAGACATCAGCAATGGTACAGAAACTGGAATTAGCTGTGCTTTTTGACTGTTGATAGTGGAGGGCCTTGTCACTCTGCACCTTTCTTATTGTACCTCGTTTCCTGTCAATGAGTAATGCTTTGTTTTTAACTTTTCTGTTACTAGGTTTTTGCCAATCACACACCCAAACTTCTCACTGACTGTACCGGAGTTAACACTGCGACCAAGGTGAGGCAGGATATCGTGATGGGTGGGGGATATAATGGCACAGCTCTCAGAAAATGCAGCATGCTGTGCACCGTTCTGGTTTGCTTCACCCAAACGTAGACAATGTGCTTCATTGCAGTCTCAAAATGATATTGAGAAGGTTCAGAAAGAATTGACCAGGGTTGAACCAGAACTGAAAGGTTAACCTGTCCAGCCGCTTGTCTGGGGCTCTTTTATTCTAGAAAAAAGAAGACATGTGGAGAGAGCTGTTTAGAGGTCTTTAAGATCACAAAAGGGTTCAGTAGGGTAATTGTAGAGAAGATGTTTCTGCTCCAAAGCGAGATACAACCGAGATGCCATCAATTTAATATAATCACAGAAATTCAATCGCAAACTCAGGAGAAAGCTCTTGACCCAGAGAGTGAGCTCACTACCACACACTGTAGTTGAAGCATGTAGCATTGAGGTGGAGGTGTACTGGGCAGGGTGAGAGGCATTGAGGTGGAGGTGTACTGGGCAGGGTGAGAGGCATTGAGGTGGAGGTGTACTGGGCAGGGTGAGAGGCATTGAGGTGGAGGTGTACTGGGCAGGGTGAGAGGCATTGAGGTGGAGGTGTACTGGGCAGGGTGAGAGGCATTGAGGTGGACTGGGCAGGGTGAGAGGCATTGAGGTGGAGGTGTACTGGGCAGGGTGAGAGGCATTGAGGTGGAGGTGTACTGGGCAGGGCGAGAGGCTTTGAGGTGGAGGTGTACTGGGCAGGGTGAGAGGCATTGAGGTGGAGGTGTACTGGGCAGGGCGAGAGGCATTGAGGTGGAGGTGTACTGGGCAGGGCGAGAGGCATTGAGGTGGAGGTGTACTGGGCAGGGTGAGAGGAGGTTTGTATGAAGGACGAGCAGATTGACCCGTTTCTGAATTTCCAATGTAAATTACCGGGATGCTGAATGGCTCGGTGAGGTTTTGAGCAAAGAAATGAGCCATACAGAGCGATGACTGTCTCTATCAGGAGAGGTAAGCGGTGCTACTCCCGATTGCTGTGTCTGTCTGAGGTGGGGATTTTCTGAATTGAATAACTTGTCAGCCCTCCCTGCCAAGACTCTCTCTTTAAATAGATAGCAAGGCAAGGTGCAGGATAGACCCGGGCATCTCGTCAACACCTTTCCAGCTAGGCACGAGGGAGAGAACTGAGGGTCTCGTCATAAACTCCAGCAGCCAATCCCTCGATCCAAGTTCCGTGTTCAGATTCATAGAAGGCCATTCAGCCCATTGCTTCTGTGCTGTTCTGTGTGAATGAACAGCTCGCCTCATGTTATTCCCCTGCCTTCTCCCTGTAGCCCTGCACATTCTTCCTCTTCAAATATTTCAATTCCCTTTTGAAATCCTTGATTAAACCTGACTCCAGCACACATTCGGGCTGCGCATTTCAGCTCATAACTACTCACTGTGAAAACGTTTTTCCTCATGTCGCCATTGGTTCTTTTGCTATCATCTTAAATCAGTCTGCTCGTTCTCGGTCCTTTCACTAATGGGAACAGTTTCTCACTAAGGAGCAGGGATTCTAACAGTGATATGTGGGCAGCTCCACTATAAACCATCCTCCAGTCCAAAATAAATCCACTAATCTCAATTCTCTGTATCCTGTCACCCCGCCAATTTCGTATCCATGTTGCCACTGTCCTTTCATTCTATGAGCATGAATTTTTCTCAAGTCTGTTGTGTGGCACGTTATCAAATGCCTTTTGGAAACCCATGTGCACTACATCAACAGCATTACCTTCATCAACCCTATGTCACCTCATCGAGGAACACCAGCAATTTACAGTAGTTAAATATAATTTTTCCTTCATAATAATCTTTATTATTGTCACAAGTAGGCTTACATTAACACTGCAATGAAGTTATTGTGAAAAGCCCCTAGTCGCCACATTCCGGCGCCTGTTCGGGTAAACGGAGAATTCAGAATGTCCAATTCACCTAACAGCACGTCTTTCGGGACTTGTGGGAGGAAACCGGAGCGCCCGGAGGAAACCCACGCAGACACGGAGAGAACGTGCAGACTCCGCACAGTGACCCAAGCCGGGAATCGGACCTGTGCTAACCACGGTCCTACCCACCAAATCAATGCTGGCTTTCCTGAATTAATCTACATTTTCCCAAATGCTATTTAATTTTGTTCTAAATTATTATAAGTAGAAGTTTCCCCACAATTAAAATTAAACTGACTAGCAAGTAGTTGCTGGACTTTATACCCTTGTTCAAAAAAGGGTGTCACTTTTGTAAATCTCCATTCCACTGGCACCAGCCCTGAGTCTAAGGAAGATTGGGAAACTGTGGCCAGCTCTCTGCGGATTCCACTCTCACTTCCCTCTATCCTTGGATGCATCACATCTGGTCCTGATGTCTTATCACCTTTTAGTACAGACAGCCTATCCAATACACCCTCACGATCAATTTTAAACACTTGAAGTGGCTGAACTCTCCTGGCAAGATTGTTTGAATGTTTATTTGATCGAAGCTTGAATCTGCGTTTTTTCCATTGCCTTCCTGCTAACTGTCCTTCCTCTTTCACAGCAAGCTGTCTGGGGAATGTGCAGCCATGATCCAGGGTGAGCAGCTAGCTGACAGGCTCAATTCCTTCAAACGTGGCCAAGTGCTGACATGCTACGTATTTAAGGTACAGCTGCTTGTTCTGCACTTGATGTGGGAGATCGGAGAGGGAACAGGGGCTAGTCACTCAGGAGAGTCTGGGAGGATGGAAGAGAAAATGCTGGAAAATCTCAACAGGTCAGGCAGCATCTGTAGGGAGAGAAAAGAGCGAACGTTTCGAGTCCGATGACTCTTTATCAAAGCTCCAGCATCTGCGTAATTTGCTTTATCCAGAGTCTGGGAGGATGGTTCTGAACCTTTCATGCTCTCTCTCTCTGATTTGAGTGACATGAAATGGTTGGTGTTCACAGAGAAAATAAGAGCGGGCGTTTGATGTTCGCCCATCGAGTCTGCTCTGCCTATCAATGATAACGGCTGACCCTTGATCTCAACACCATACCGCTCTCTCCCCATACTCCTTGATGTCTTTATTGTCATATTCATAGGGGAAGCAGCGGCCTAGTGGTATTGTCACTGGACTAGTAATCCAGAGACCCAAGGTAATGCTCTGGGGACCTGGGTTCGAATCCCACCACCGCAGATAGTGAAATTTGAATTCAATAAAATAATCTGGAATTAAAAGTCCAATGCTGACAATGAAACCATTGTCCAAAAAATACCCGCTGGTTCACTAATGTCCTTTAGAGAGGAAGATCTGGTCTACACGTGACTCCATATCGACGGGCCACTCCGTTCGAGGGCAATTAGAGATGGGCAGTGAGTGCTGACCCGGGCAGTGAGTGCTGACCCGGGCAGTGAGGGCTGACCCGGGCAGTGAGGGCTGACCCGGGCAGTGAGTGCTGACCCGGGCAGTGACGTCTGTGTCCAATGAATTTTAAAAAAAATATGTTGGTGTCTATTCAAACTTTAAAACACCCATCGGCGCAGTTAAAAATCTCAAATTCAGATGAGAGTTGCACCCAAGGTGCAGTACACGGAGTACCAGGATGATGGGCAAGTTCCTGTTGCATGTGCTGTTCTGTCACTGGGGGAATGGGTAGTGGCAGCTATGGCATTAATTTGGCCAGGGTGGAATGAAGATGTTTGGGAGTGTGGATCATTTGGATTTGGCTAAGTACAGGCAGAGGGATGGAGCCAAGACTAGTGTTAATATTATCTCATGGTTTTGTGCTGGCTGTCTGATTTCAGCACAGGAACTTCCCCAATTGAAATTTTCCCCTCGCTGTGACCGGCCCTTCCTCTGAACTCCATCCATAGCTCCCTATGATTGACTTTCTACCCATTCTGCCTCGAGGTCTGCCTTCTCACCCTGTTTCCCCATCAGAATCTGCACTCTTGTGTTCACTTTTAACCTCTTTCTCTTCCGTCTCCAGTACAACTGTATCAAGCAATGTCTGGATGTAGAAGTGACCCCTGACATTCGTGGGAAAATTGAGCTGCTGCTGTTGTCTCCCATTCTCAAGGTGAGTCTCCTGCAGGTTGTAATCTCGAGCAGTCAGCCTGGCTCACAGGGTAGCACTCTTGTCTCTGAGTCAGAATGTCATGGGTACAAGTCCTGTTCAACAACCCATAAACCAGGCTGACATTCCCAGTGCAGTACCAAGGGAGTACCACACTGCCAGAGATGTCTTCTTTTGGTTCAGCTTTTAAAGTAAGGCCCCATTTGCCCAGTCAGGTGGGCATAAAAGACCCAATGGTAATATCCCAAAACCATCCCGACATCCAGTTAGCATCAATAAAACCGGCGGTCTGGTCAATATTACATTGTTGTCCGTGGGATCCTGCTGTGCACCGTTTAAATACAAGGAGCCAAAGTAGACCCACACGGCTTGTTGGTTCGCAATTCAATATGATCGTGCCTGATCTTGGGCCTCAATTCCACTTTACCTGAGATCCCAAAAATCTGTCTACCCCGGTCTTTAATACATTGAAAGGTGGATCATCCACAAGCCTCTGGGGTGGACAATTCCAAAGATTCATAAACCGTTGAGTGAAAAAATTTCTCTTTGTCTCCCCGTATCTGAGACTGTCTCCATGTTGTAGATTCCCCCACCAGTGGAAACCATCATTCAGCCACTATCAACCACTTCAGAATTTTATATGTTTGGCGGAGATTGCCACTGATTCTTCCAAACTCCAGATAAGATAACCCCAATTTACTCAGCATTTCATTAATGACATTTTCAACATTAGAACAGTGACCACACCTCAGAAATACTTCATTGGGGATGAAGCACAATGGGGTGTCTTAGGTTGTGTCAAAATTGTATATAATTCCGAGTCCATTCTTTGTTTCTAATCTCACCTTTGCCACTGAACTCTCAGTGCAGTGAATGCTGAAATCCCAGTGAATCTCAGTGCAGTGAATGCTGAAATCAAAAAATACTCTCTGGTTCACTTGTGCAGTGAATGCGGAAATCCCAGTGAATATCAATGCAGTGAATGCTGAAATCCCAGTGAATCTCAATGCAGTGAATGCTGAAATCCCAGTGAATCTCAGTGTGGCGAATGCTGAAATCCCAGTGAATCTCAATGCAGTGAATGCTGAAATCCCAGTCAATATCAGTGCAGTGAATGCTGGAATCCCAGTGAATCTCAGTGCAGTGAATGCTGAAATCCCAGTGAATCTCAGTGCAGTGAATGCTGAAATCCCAGTGAATCTCAGTGCGGTGAGTGCTGAAATCCCAGTGAATTTGTGGTGAATGCTGAAATCCCAATCTCAGTGCAGTGAATGCTGAAATCCGAGTGAATATCAATGCAGTAAATGCTGAAATCCCAGTGAATATCAATGCAGTGAATGCTGAAATCCCAGTGAATATCAATGCAGTGAATGCTGAAATCCCAGTGAATCTCAGTGCAGTGAATGCTGAAATCCCAGTGAATATCAATGCAGTGAATGCTGAAATCCCAGTGAATATCAATGCAGTGAATGCTGAAATCCCAGTGAATATCAATGCAGTGAATGCTGAAATCCCAGTGAATATCAATGCAGTGAATGCTGAAATCCCAGTGACTATCAATGCAGTGAATGCTGAAATCTCAGTGAATATCAATGCAGTGAATGCTGAAATACCAGTGAATCTCAGTGCCGTGAATGCTGAAATCCCAGTGAATATCAATGCCGTGAATGCTGAAATCCCAGTGAATATCAATGCAGTGAATGCTGAAATCCCAGTGAATCTCAGTGCAGTGAATGCTGAAATCCCAGTGAATATCAATGCAGTGAATGCTGAAATCCCAGTGAATATCAATGCAGTGAATGCTGAAATCCCAGTGACTATCAATGCAGTGAATGCTGAAATCTCAGTGAATATCAGTGAGGTGAGTGCTGAAATCCCAATGAATCTAGTGAATGCTGAAATCCCAGTGAATATCAATGCAGTGAATGCTGAAATCCCAGTGAATATCAATGCGGTAAATGTGGAAATCAAAAAATACTCCCTGGTTCACTTGTGCAATGAATGTGGAAATCCCAGTGAATCTCAGTGCGATGAATGCTGAAATCCCAGTGAATCTCAGTGCGATGAATGCTGAAATCCCAGTGAATCTCAGTGCGGTGAATGCTGAAATCCCAGTGAATATCAATGCAGTGAATGCTGAAATCCCAGTGACTATCAATGCAGTGAATGCTGAAATCTCAGTGAATATCAGTGAGGTGAGTGCTGAAATCCCAGTGAATCTGTGGTGAATGCTGAAATCCCAATCTCAGTGCAGTGAATGCTGAAATCCCAGTGAATATCAATGCAGTGAATGCTGAAATCTTAGTGAATCTCAGTGCCGTGAATGCTGAAATCCCAGTGAATATCAATGCGGTAAATGCTGAAATCCCAGTGAATATCAGTGGTGAGTACTGAAATTCCAGTGAATCTCAGTGCAGTGAATGCTGAAATCCCAGTGAATATCAATGCGGTAAATGTGGAAATCAAAAAATACTTTCTGGTTCACTTGTGCAATGAAGGTGGAAATCCCAGTGAATCACTGTGTGGTGAATGCTGAAATCCCAGTGAATCTCAGTGTGGCGAATGCTGAAATCCCCATGAATAGCAGTGCGATGAATGCTGAAATCCCAGTGAATCTCAGTGTGGCGAATGCTGAAATCCCCATGAATAGCAGTGCGATGAATGCTGAAATCCCAGTGAATCTCAGTGCGGTGAATGCTGAAATCTCAGTGCAGTGAGTGCTGAAATCCCAGTGAATCTGTGTGGTGAATGGTAAAATCCTAGTGAATATCAATGCAGTGAATGCTGAAATCCCAGTGAATCTCACGGCAATGGATGCTGAAATCCCAGTGAATCTCAGTGCGGTGAATGCTGAAATCTCATTGCAGTGAGTGCTGAAATCCCATTGCAGTGAGTGCTGAAATCCCAGTGAATCTCTGTGGTGAATGCTGAAATCCCAGTGAATATCAATGCAGTGAATGTTGAAATCCCAGTGAATCTTTTCCCCCACTTCTTTCAGAACTTGAAACATCCGGAGAGAGGGTTTCGACCTGGTCAAGCCTTGAAAGCGATAGTGATCGGTCCAGACAGCAGGGAGACCCGTCTCAGCCTCTCCCTCACAGGTAAGACAGAGGTCGAAGGGCAGTGTGGCAGAGCAGGGACGGAGGTACCCATCTGGCAGTTAACGCCTTCTCACATTGGCGGGAATGGATATTTGGGTGGAGGCGAGAGGTAGAAGCAGGCGTACATTCATAGAATCACTACAGTGCTGAAGGAGGCCTTTCGGCCCATCGAGTCTGCACCAACCCTCTGAAAGAGCATCTTGAGCTCGGCCCGCTCCCCATGCACGATCTCCCTAACCCCACCTAACCTGCACATTTTTGGACTGGAAAGCCGTGCACCCGGAGGAAACTCGCGCAGACACTGAGAACGTTCAAACTCCACTCAGACATCCAAGGCTGGAATTGAACCCGGTCCCCTGGCGCTGTGAGGCAGCAGTGCTAGCCACTGTGCCGGAGGAGAATTTGCCATTGGAGGTGAGGGTAGCATGTAGGGTCTTCGATTAGATTTGTTTATTGTCACGTGTACCGAGGTACAGTGAAAAGTATTTTTCTGCGAGCAGCTCAACAGATCATTAAGTACATGGGAAGAAAAGGGAATAAAAGAAAATACATAATAGGGCAACACAACATATACAATGTAACTACAAAAGCACTGGCATCGGATGAAGCATACAGGGTGTAGTGTTAATGAGTTCAGTCCATAAGAGGGTCATTTAGGAGTCTGGTGACAGTGGGGAAGAAGCTGTTTTTGAGTCTGTTCGTGCGTGTTCTCAGACTTCTGTATCTCCTGCCCGATGGAACAAGTTGGAAGAGTGAGTAAGCCGGGTGGGAGGGGTCTTTGATTATGCTGCCCGCTTTCCTCAGGCAGCGGGAGGTGTAGATGGAGTCAATGGATGGGAGGCAGGTTTGTGTGATGGACTGGGCGGTGTTCACGACTCTCTGAAGTTTCTTGCGGTCCTGGGCCGAAGAGTTGCCGTACCAGGCTGTGATGCAGCCCGATAGGATGCTTTCTATGGTGCATCTGTAAAAGTTGGGAAGGGTTAATGTGGACATGCCGAATTTCCTTAGTTTCCTGAGGAAGTATAGACGCTGTTGTGCTTTCTTGGTGGTAGCGTCGGCATGGGTGGACCAGGACAGATTTTTGGAGATGTGCACCCCTAGGAATTTGAAACTGCGAACCATCTCCATCTCGGCCCCGTTGATGCTGACAGGGGTGTGTACAGTACTTGGCTTCCTGAAGTCAGTGACCAGCTCTTTAGTTTTGCTGGCATTGAGGGAGAGATTGTTGTCGCTACACCACTCCACTAGGTTCTCTATCTCCCTCCTGTATTCGGACTCATCGTTATTCGAGATCCGGCCCACTATGGTCCTATCGTCAGCAAACTTGTAGATGGAGTTGAAACCAAATTTTGCCACGCAGTCATGTGTGTACAGAGAGTAGAGTAGGGGGCTAAGTACGCAGCCTTGCGGGACCCCGGTATTGAAGACTATTGTGAAGGAGGTGTTGTTGTTCATTCTTACTGATTGTGGTCTGTTGGTCAGAAAATCGAGGATCCAGTTGTAGAGTGGGGAGCCAAGTCCTAGGTTTTGGAGCTTTGATATGAGCTTGGCTGGGATTGTGGTGTTGAAGGCGGAGCTGTAGTCAATAAATAGGAGTCTGATGTAGGAGTCCTTGTTGTCGAGATGCTCTAGGGATGAATGTAGGGCCAGGGAGATGGCGTCTGCTGTGGACCGGTTGCGACAGTATGCGAATTGCAGTGGATCAAGGCGTTCTGGGAGTATGGAGGTGATGCGCTTCATGATCAACCTCTCGAAGCACTTCATTACGACTGAAGCCAGGGCCACCGGACGGTAGTCATTGAGGCACATTGCCTGGTTCTTCTTTGGCACCGGTATGATGGTGGTCTTCTTGAAGCAGGTGGGGACCTCGGAGTGGAGTAGGGACAGGTTAAAGATGTCCACGATCACCTCTGCCAGCTGGTCCGTGCAGGCTCTGAGTGCACGACCAGGGATCCCGTCTGGGCCCGTCGCCTTCCGAGGGTTCACTTTCAGGAAGGCCAATCTGACTTCGGAAGCTGTGATGGAGGGTATGGGTGAGTTATGGGCTGCTGGGGCACTCGACAGCGGATTGTTGGTTACCTGCTCGAACCGAGCTAGAATGCATTGAGTTCATCGGGGAGGGGTGCGCTGCTGCCGGAGATACTGCTCGGCTTCGCTTGGTAGCCCGTTATGTTGTTTAGTCCTTGCCACAACCCCCCGAGAGTCTGTCTGTGACTCCAGCTTGGTTTGATATTCTCTCTTGGCATCTCGGATGGTTTTGCGGAGGTCGTACCTGGATTTCTTGTATAGGTCAGGGTCGTCTGCCTTGAACGCCTCAGATCTGTCCTTCAGTCGGGAGTCAATCTCGCGATTGAGCCATGGTTTCCGTTTGGGGAACATACGGACTGCTTTCTTTGGCACGCAGTCGTCCACACATTTGCTGATGAAGTCTGTGATGGTGGTGGCATACTCATTTAAGTTGGTCACTGAGTTCTTAAATATGGACCAGTCCACTGTCTCTAAGCAGTCACGTAAGAGCTCTTCTGTTTCCTCGGATCAGCACTGCACAACCTTCTTAGCTGGATTCTCCTGCTTGTATGCCGGGAGAAGGAGCACCGTTTTATGCTCTGATTTCCCAAAGTGCGGTCGGGGGATGGAACGGTAGGCGCCCTTGATTTTTGAGTAGCAGTGGTCAAGAGTGATGCTGCTGGTGGAATTTTGGCAGTACACTCTTGAGGTTGGCCTTGTTGAAGTCTCCGGCCACGATGAACAAGGCCTCCGGGTGTTCTGTTTCGTAGTTGTTTATTACTGTGTATAGTTCGTCAAGCACCTTCCTCACTACTGCCTGGGGTGGGGTGTAGACCGCTGTGATAATGGCTGAAGTGAACTCACGTGGACGATAGTATGGGCGGCACTTCGCGGTCAGGTATTCCAGGTCTGGGGAGCAGTAGGTCGCCAGGGTCGCCACATCCAGGCACCAGGAGGAGTTGATGAGGCAAACCTCTCCACCCTTCGCTTTGCCTGATGATGCCGTGCGGTCTGCCCGGTGAATTGAGAAGCCTTCAGGTTGTATGGCACAGTCCGGTGAGGCGGGGGTGAGCCATGTCTCTGTGAAACAGAGCACACAGCAGTCTCTTACTTCCCTCCGAGAGATAAGTCTGGCATTAAGTTCATCCAGCTTGCTTTCGATCGCTTGGACGTTTGCCAGGAGTATGCTGGGGAGAGGGTCTTGAAACCGCGTTGCTTCAGTCTAACCTGCAGACGATCGCGTTTCCCTCGCTTCCTTGGTCGGCGGCTGCGGCTGGATGATCCTGAGATCCGATGGGAGAAGTCTGACGTTGTGGAAGATAGGTGGTTGCGTCTGGCAGGGTCCAGGGCGCTGGTTACATTTCCGGGGTCGAGTCTGGCAGGGTCCGGATGGGTCCCGGCGTTCTGCAGGCTCGGGAATACCTTGTTGCGCGTTTGGGTTCTTGCGCAGGACCTCTGCCATTTTGGGGGTCCTGGGTCATGGGCAGGGGCTTCCTGAGGCAGGTTGGGCTTGGTCCCGTGGTCTGTTACCTCCCTGGGCGCTCCTGGGGTCGGGTCTTGATGTCGGGCCTCCACATGGATTTTTCTTTCTTCCATCTCCAGGTAGATCAGGTTGCTGGGCGGGTTTCTCTGGGTGGGTCTCGCGGGGTCGAGAAGGGCCGGGTCTCATCGTCGGGGGTTGGGTCAGGAGCTCCGGGGACTGGGCCGGGCGATCCAGGGACTGGGCCGGGCAATCCGGGGCCTTGAGGGTGAGATTACTCAAGCGCAGAGTATGCTGAGAAAAGGCATTGCACAGAGGGTGCAGATTACACCCAGGGTGGAGGACAGGATTGGGCAAGAGGCAGTGGCAGAGCTGTGGTCCATCCAGAATGTCAGGGCTTCTGAAATCTGCATAAGGTAAGTGGTCATAGTTGTGAAAGTTACATTCAGACACAGAAAATTGGGGGATGATAGGGCAGGATGGGTCACCGCGGAGTGGATAGTGGGCAGGATGGGTCACCGCGGAGTGGATAGTGGGCAGGATGGGATACAGGGCAGAGGGGAGTGGGCAGGATGGGTTACAGGGGGTGGATAGTGGGCAGGATGGGTTACGGGGAGTGGGTAGTGGGCAGGATGGGTTACAGGTGATGGGGTAGTGGGCGGGATGGGATAGTGGGCAGGATGGGTTATAGGGGATGGGGTAGTGGGCAGGGTGGGTTACAGGGGAGTGGGTAGTGGGCAGGATGGGTTGTAGGGAAGGGCTAGTGGGCAGGATGGGTTACAGGGGGGTGGATAGTGGGCAGGATGGGTTACAGGGGAGTGGATAGTGGGCAGGATGGGTTACAGGGGAGTGGGTAGTGGGCAGGATGGGTCACTGGGCAGAGGGGGGTGGGCAGGATGGGTCACTGGGCAGAGGGGAGTGGGCAGGATGGGTTACAGGGGAGTGGGTAGTGGGCAGGATGGGTTACAGGGGAGTAGGTAGTGGGCAGGATGGGTCACTGGGCAGAGGGGAGTGGGCAGGATGGGTTACAGGGGGGTGGATAGTGGGCAGGATGGGTTACAGGTGTGTGGATAGTGGGCAGGGTGGGTTATAGGGGATGGGATAGTGGGCAGGGTGGGTTATAGGGGATGGGATAGTGGGCAGGGTGGGTTACAGGTGATGGGGTAGTGGGCAGGATGGGTTACAGGGGATGGGATAGTGGGCAGGATGGGTTGTAGGGAGGGGCTAGTGGGCAGGATGGGTTACAGGGGATGGGATAGTGGGCGGGATGGGTTACAGGGGATGGGATAGTGGGCAGGATGGGTTGTAGGGAGGGGCTAGTGGGCAGGATGGGTTACAGGGGATGGGATAGTGGGCAGGATGGGTTACAGGGGATGGGATAGTGGGCAGGATGGGTTGTAGGGAGGGGCTATTGGGCAGGATGGGTTATAGGGGATGGGGTAGTGGGCGGGATGGGTTACAGGTGATGGGGTAGTGGGCAGGATGGGTTGTAGGGAGGGGCTAGTGGGCAGGATGGGTTACAGGGGATGGGATAGTGGGCAGGATGGGTTGTAGGGAGGGGCTAGTGGGCAGGATGGGTTACAGGGGATGGGATAGTGGGCAGGATGGGTTGTAGGGAGGGGCTATTGGGCAGGATGGGTTGTAGGGGATGGGATAGTGGGCAGGATGGGTTGTAGGGAGGGGCTAGTGGGCAGGATGGGTTACAGGGGATGGGATAGTGGGCAGGATGGGTTGTAGGGAGGGGCTATTGGGCAGGATGGGTTATAGGGGATGGGGTAGTGGGCGGGATGGGTTACAGGGGATGGGATAGTGGGCAGGATGGGTTGTAGGGAGGGGCTAGTGGGCAGGATGGGTTACAGGGGATGGGATAGTGGGCAGGATGGGTTGTAGGGAGGGGCTATTGGGCAGGATGGGTTATAGGGGATGGGGTAGTGGGCGGGATGGGTTACAGGGGATGGGATAGTGGGCAGGATGGGTTGTAGGGAGGGGCTAGTGGGCAGGGTGGGTTATAGGGAGGGGCTAGTGGGCGGGATGGGTTACAGGGGATGGGATAGTGGGCAGGATGGGTTGTAGGGAGGGGCTAGTGGGCAGGATGGGTTGTAGGGAGGGGCTAGTGGGCAGGATGGGTTACAGGGGATGGGGTAGTGGGCGGGATGGGTTGTAGGGAGGGGCTATTGGGCAGGATTCAGGGGGCAGTAGGTGGGTTTGATTAGGATAGGCCATGGCCAGGTGAGCCTGAATAGACCAAACCTTGCGGTGAAGTTTGAGCTTTGGTTTGAATCCTGGTTGCCTGGCTAGTCTAGACTTTGCACCCTGACTGTGAGCAACCAATCTTAGCAAAGATTGAAAACACTTGCTATTAATTGTTATAATCCTGTCACAATATTTGTACTTTATTAAACTGCCTCGCTCGCTCCCTGAACTCTTTCTCTAGGTATGTGCTCGCTGGATGAAGGTTCGATAACACTGGGCACCATCAAAAAGGTCACTCCACACGTTGGGGTCACCATTGGCCTCCCTCTGGGAAAGACCGGCCGAGTGGGGCTTTTTGATTTGGCGGATTCATATTGTGAGTCACCATTGGAGGGGCTGACCCCGGGTCGCATAGTCAGGTTAGTATCAGAGCTGTGGCTCACATAACAATTGTCATTGCAAGGATGACTTGCACTGTTCATTCTTCCTGTTAGTACATCTGACAGCACGGAGGAGAGAGGGATGCTGCGCCTCAGTGGGTGACAGTCTCACCGCTCTGTATGAATGTTGAGAGTTCATATCCCGCCCGAGAGACTTGAGTATAAATGGTGAAGTGGACACTCCCAAAGTGGTTGTGAGGGAATGCTGAACTGTTCCAGATGCTATCTTTCAGATCAGATGTTTTAACTGTCCTCTTAGAGATCCCACAGCCAATATTTGAAGAACAGGGGAGGTCCCCAATTTGTACTCCTTAATTATCATTAAAAGCCGATTCTCTGGTTAAAGTCTCATTGCTATTTGTGGGAGCTTGCTGTGCCATAGTAGTTTCAAGCGTAATTCATTGACTGTGAAATACATTGGAACCCAAGAGGCTGTGATGGGTGCTATGGACTGGCTTTTAAAGCAGACCAAGGCAGGCCAGCAGCACGGTTCAATTCCCGTACCAGCCTCCCCGAACAGGAGCCGGAATGTGGCGACTAGGGGTTTTTCACAGTAACTTCATTTGAAGCCTACTTGTGACAATAAGCGATTTTCATTTCATTTCCTTTCAAACATCCAAGATCTTTTTTCTCCTTTCTCTGCAAATTGGAATGTATTCTGCAGTAATGCTGTGCTGTCAGCAGATGTCTCTGCTCCATTTTGTTTCCTGACTGATTTGAAAACCTCAGTGACTGTCTAAGTCAGGAGCCACCCTGGTTTTAATGAGCATATTGATCCAGATAATGAGACTGAAATTGTTGTAGAAATACAGCAGGTCGGCCGGCCTCGTGACCAGATGAAAATGTGATGAATGTAGGAAATTATCATTTATTTTCTTGCCATAGTCTTATTAACCACTCTGGGTTCAAATACGTACAGGCAGTATGTCTGCTAAAGTTGTGATTAAGGATCGTACAAGATGAGGTAATCATTGATTTTGACGATTTTCTTGTTTACAGAGAGGCGGCTAATGGAATATTGTTCATAGAAAGGCGATTTCCTTGAGTGTAGATAATTTGAGGGACTGGTGTTTAGTCCTAGCTAAGCAGGTCACGGGACATCTTAGTTAGATGCAGGTGATGTAATTAATTGGAGGAGCCAGGTCTGTCTGCAGTTTTGGCAGTTTTGCCATAAGATTTGAGTTTGAGAAGACAGAGGATTTTTGCTTGTTCCTGAAAGGGTCTCTCTCTAAAGGTGTGCCCAGAGTAAGTAATGTTGATTGCTAACTTTACAGAGTGTCACTGTCCGTGTGGTGTTTGCACAGTCTCCCCATGTTTGCGTGGGTCTCACCCCCACAATCCAAAGATGTGCAGGCATGGTAGATTGGCCACGCTAAAATTGTCCCTCAGTTTGAAAAAAAAGAATTGGGCACTCTAAAAAATTTTTTTAACTTTACTTATGAGTGAATTTTGAACTGTCATTGGGTTGCTTTGTAGGAAGATATAAAGTGAGTAAGTTAAAGTTTTTCCTTTTATTTGAGAACTGTTTAACTGATTGCAAAACTATTTATTTGTTGCTAATGTGGTTAATTCTGTGTTTAAATTAAAGTTTGTTTTAACATAGAGAGTACCTATTCGTCAGAGTCATCACTCCGGGGGTGAAGCATCCTTTCCTCACAGTTCTACAAATTGCAGATTGTTTTGGGTTTCTTGTCCGGTGTCCCAGCAGAAATTGGGGTCTGGTGTGGATTCCTAACAAAAGACAAATGTTCTGTTTGCAATCCTTCCTCCGAGCCATCTCCTCCCTCCCTCTCACACACTTGGATTGATTTTTAGCATTTCTGTCAATATCCCAGACCAAGTTCCATTTGTGTTTTGCCCACCTGTAACCCTTCTCTCTGTGTGTCTCTGATTGGTGCTATTGCAGGTGCTGTGTTACTTCCAAGAATGAGGATCAGTTGGCAGTTTCCCTCAGGAATTCAAGGTGAGCATTTCTCGATCAATCTCTCTCTCTGGACCTTGCAAGTGGCCCGAAGTTAGACAGTGGTGCCAGGATACTGGAAACTGATAGCTCTCCCTGTTCTTGAGAGGGCCCAGTGTAGAGTGCATTACAGAAGGGAGCATAACCTTGACCCCAGTGTCACTGGGAAGAGCTACACAGAATAACTGGTTCAATGAATTTTTAATTAATCTTTGAGAAGAGGGTGTTTGAGAGATGGGTGTGGAACCTACAGAAATCTCCAACGTACTTAGCGTGGGAGAGAAAGTCAACTTGTGGCACTAATGAAACAATTGTTCAGAGTTTAAAACTTTTATCCTGGTTTTCAAATCTCTCCATTGTCCACCCTCCATTTCACTGTCAGCTCCTCCAACCTTCCTCTAATTCTGGCTGTTTGAACATTTTAATCACTCCAGCATTGGTGGCCTTGCCTTCAGCTGCCTGGACTGTGGAACTTTCTCTCTACACTCGCACTTCAAGATCTTCCATAAAACTTACTCTGACCTGTTCAAATACGCCTATATGACTTGCTGTTAAATTTTGCTTCATGATCCTGTGAAATGTCTTTTAACATTTTTATTTCATTCAAGGGGCTATAGAAATGCAAGTTGTTGTTGAATTTATTTTGTGTCTCCTAGAGATTCCCATTTTAGCCATTCTCACCACACCCGTGAAGCCAATTTTCCTGCTGTGCAGCAATCACGGTCACAGCGCCCTGTTCCAGTGGATCCCAGCGCCCTGTTCCAGTGGATCCCAGCGCCCTGTTCCAGTGGATCCCAGCGCCCGGTTCCAGTGGATCCCAGCGCCCGGTTCCAGTGGATCCCAGCGCCCGGTTCCAGTGGATCCCAGCGCCCGGTTCCAGTGGATCCCAGCGCCCGGTTCCAGTGGATCCCAGCGCCCTGTTCCAGTGGATCCCAGCGCCCTGTTCCAGGGGATCCCATCGCCCTGTTCCAGTGGATCCCATCGCCCTGTTCCAGAGGCTCCCAGCGCCCTGTTCCAGAGGCTCCCAGCGCCCTGTTCCAGTGGATCCCAGCGCCATGTTACAGAGGATCCCAGCGCCCTGTTCCAGAGGCTCCCAGCGCCCTGTTCCAGAGGCTCCCAGCGCCCTGTTCCAGTGGATCCCAGCGCCCTGTTCCAGTGGATCCCAGCGCCCTGTTCCAGTGGATCCCAGCGCCCTGTTCCAGTGGATCCCAGCGCCCTGTTCCAGAGGCTCCCAGCGCCCTGTTCCAGAGGCTCCCAGCGCCCTGTTCCAGTGGCTCCCAGCGCCCTGTTCCAGTGGCTCCCAGCGCCCTGTTCCAGAGGCTCCCAGCGCCCTGTTCCAGAGGCTCCCAGCGCCCTGTTCCAGAGGCTCCCAGCGCCCTGTTCCAGAGGCTCCCAGCGCCCTGTTCCAGAGGCTCCCAGCGCCCTGTTCCAGAGGCTCCCAGCGCCCTGTTCCAGAGGCTCCCAGCGCCCTGTTCCAGAGGCTCCCAGCGCCCTGTTCCAGAGGCTCCCAGCGCCCTGTTCCAGTGTGTCCCAGCGCCCTGTTCCAGTGTGTCCCAGCGCCCTGTTCCAGTGTGTCCCAGCGCCCTGTTCCAGTGTGTCCCAGCGCCCTGTTCCAGTGTGTCCCAGCGCCCTGTTCCAGAGGCTCCCAGCGCCCTGTTCCAGAGGCTCCCAGCGCCCAGTTCCAGTGGCTCCCAGCGCCCAGTTCCAGTGGCTCCCAGCGCCCAGTTCCAGTGGCTCCCAGCGCCCAGTTCCAGTGGCTCCCAGCGCCCAGTTCCAGTGGCTCCCAGCGCCCAGTTCCAGTGGCTCCCAGCGCCCAGTTCCAGTGGCTCCCAGCGCCCAGTTCCAGTGGCTCCCAGCGCCCAGTTCCAGTGGCTCCCAGCGCCCAGTTCCAGTGGCTCCCAGCGCCCAGTTCCAGTGGCTCCCAGCGCCCAGTTCCAGTGGCTCCCAGCGCCCAGTTCCAGTGGCTCCCAGCGCCCAGTTCCAGTGGCTCCCAGCGCCCAGTTCCAGTGGCTCCCAGCGCCCAGTTCCAGTGGCTCCCAGCGCCCAGTTCCAGTGGCTCCCAGCGCCCAGTTCCAGTGGCTCCCAGCGCCCAGTTCCAGTGGCTCCCAGCTCCAGTGGCGCCCAGCTCCAGTGGCGCCCAGCTCCAGTGGCGCCCAGCTCCAGTGGCGCCCAGCTCCAGTGGCGCCCAGTTCCAGTGGCGCCCAGTTCCAGTGGCGCCCAGTTCCAGTGGCGCCCAGTTCCAGTGGCGCCCAGTTCCAGTGGCGCCCAGTTCCAGTGGCGCCCAGTTCCAGTGGCGCCCAGTTCCAGTGGCGCCCAGTTCCAGTGGCGCCCAGTTCCAGTGGCGCCCAGTTCCAGTGGCGCCCAGTTCCAGTGGCGCCCAGTTCCAGTGGCGCCCAGTTCCAGTGGCGCCCAGTTCCAGTGGCGCCCAGTTCCAGTGGCGCCCAGTTCCAGTGGCGCCCAGTTCCAGTGGCGCCCAGTTCCAGTGGCGCCCAGTTCCAGTGGCGCCCAGTTCCAGTGGCGCCCAGTTCCAGTGGCGCCCAGTTCCAGTGGCGCCCAGCTCCAGTGGCGCCCAGCTCCAGTGGCGCCCAGCTCCAGTGGCGCCCAGCTCCAGTGGCTCCCAGTTCCAGTGGCTCCCAGCGCCCAGTTCCAGTGGCTCCCAGCGCCCAGTTCCAGTGGCTCCCAGCGCCCAGTTCCAGTGGCTCCCAGCGCCCAGTTCCAGTGGCTCCCAGCGCTGCCGATCCAGTGGATCCCAGTTGCCCTGTCCCAGTGGCAAGCGGCCAAGCCCTTTTGCCCCAGTTATTGTAATTGTTTGTGTTAAGCCACAAATTCTTTCACCGAATCATTTCTACCACCATGAGGAAATTATTTAAGCCAAAATCCCTCCAATGACGAGCAGATTTTCTGCTGACCAAGTCCCTCTTTCCAGTCAAGTGCCATTGTATAGAATTCGCATCTCGGAAACGGGAGCACACCCACCACCCATTGGAAGGGGGGATATCTGTTCTAACCAGTCATTGCCAATGTTTTTACCCTCATCCAACCACATCAGCATATCCTTCATCACCTTTCCTTCATTCTCACCTAGCCTCCCCTTCAATACACTCTGCCATTCAGCTCCCATTCCCTGTGACAGCGAGTTCCACATTCTCACCTCTCTCCCTGGGTAAAGACGTTTCTCCTGAATTATTTATCCCGTTTATGATATTGAAATCAGACTGCACGATCTCTAGTAACCATCCTTTAATGTGGCTTAACTACTATTCTGTTTGAGACCTGCCTCCTACCAGGTTCAGGATTTCCCAGACTGACCTTTGTGCAATTCCTCTCCAGACTGCACCCTGAAATTACATCTTCAGTACGTGACCCAGAGATTGCATCTGTCAGGGACCTTCGGAAGGGTCAGCTCCTGAGAGGTTACATAAAGAGTATTGGAGAGCCTGGAGTGTTTGTCAGGTAAGCATTCTGTGGTAGTGAGAGTGCCCAGTCACACAATAGTGTAGTGGGCTACAGCAAGCCATTGTTGGATAGTGGCTGTGCGCTGAGTGTGCACCCCTTGTTCAGGTTCCCAACTCCAACATCGAACAGATGTTTCAGAACAAGTTTGTTCTAAATCACTATCAGCGTCACGCATGTAGACTCTGCACATAGTATCATAGAAGTTACAGTGCAGAAGGAGGCCATTTGGCCCATCGAGTCTGCACCGGCTCTTGGAAAGAGCACCCTACCCAAGGTCAACACCTCCACCCTATCCCCATAACCCAGTAACCCCACCCAACACTAAGGGCAATTTCGGACACTAAGGGCAATTTATCATGGCCAATCCACCTAACCTGCATATCTTTGGACTGTGGGAGGAAACCGGAGCACCCGGAGGAAACCCACGCAGACACGGGGAGGACGTGCAGATTCCGCACAGACAGTGACCCAAGCCGGGAATCGAACCTGGGACCCTGGAGCTGTGAAGCAATTGTGCTAACCACTGTGCTGCCGTGCGCACCGTTGAGTTACAGTGGGGGGGGGCATACTCTCCAACCAGCGTTTTGAAGATCAGGGGGAAAATGTTTAAGTCTGTTGAGTTGTTTCACCAGCTGACAGCATAGAACTCCTACCGCGCCGAAGGAGGCCATTTGGTCCATTGAGTCTCCGAGCCTCTGAAAGAGCACCCTACCCAGGCCCAGTCCCCCGTCCAATCCCTGTAACCCCACCTAGCATGCCGATCCCCGTGCCGTCCCTGTGCCACCCTCCGGACACGTGTGATGGGCTAACCCGTAATCTTACTTCCACTGCTTAGTGTATCTATTCCCCCAGATCTCTCCTCTTCTCTAGCCCATCTGGTCACATTGACTTCACTGAGAGGTATTAGTATTACAGGCCCATTCGGCAAGGAAGGGGAGCCGCAGTTAGTTCTGGCAGTTTTTACTTTGAAGCTTCCCCTGGGGGAATCTTCCTCTGCAGGGTGAGGGGGAGGGGGTTTATTTGGACAGTGTGATCATACAGTCACCGCCTGACTGTGCTGATACAGAGGTGGGTTCGGGAGTATTTCAATGTGTGATCTTTGTGCTTCAGCCTCTCTGCCTCGGTGTCGGGTCGGGTCCAGTATCACAACGTCACAGATTATTTCGTCAAGGATCATGACATCTTCTTGAATAACATTCCAAAAGGAAAGCTGGTGACAGTGAAAGTACTGAGGTAGGAATTTACTGGGATGGAGGAGCAGAGCGGGAGAACCAGTATGTTAACTGGGATCGGGAGAGATGTCTGTACTGGTCTTTGAAAGCTATCCAATGAATCCCATTCCTCTTCCCCATACTCCTGTAGATTTTCCCTCAAAGACTTTTTTCTTTAATAATCTTTATTGTCACAAGTATCACTATCTTACATTAACATTGCAATGAAGTTGTGAAAAGCCCCTAGTCACCACATTGCGGCACCTGTTCGGGTACACAGAGGGAGAATTCAGAATGTCCAATTCACCTAACAGCACGTCTTTTGGGACTTGTGGGAGGAAACCGGAGCACCCGGAGGAAACCCACACACACACGGGGAGAACGTGTAGACTCCACACAGACAGTGACCCAAGCCGGGAATCAAACCTGGGACCCTGGAGCTGTGAAACAACAGTGCTAACCACTGTGCTACCGTGCCGCCCGCCGTCCATTTACCTTGAAAGCTATTATTGAATCTGCTTCCATCGGCCTTTTCAAGCAGTGCGTTCCAGGTCACAGCACCTCGCTGTGTAAAGCAAAGGAGCATCTCCCAACCATTATACCAGTTCTAGCCGTTGGTAGTGCTTAACTTAAATGTTGGTAGAACTTAAATATTGCAGGAAAGAGACATGTTGAAACTTGTCATTTTGCACGAATCAGGACCGATCACAAGATTAACAACGGTAAAGGGAACAACAATTTATACTACACGGGAAAGGAGTGCTGATTGATTGACAAGTGGACTCCGATTGTTCATGGCATTGTCATGGAGAATGCAGCAGGGACAGATAACGGCCAAACCTTTGTTCAAATTTAAACTAAGCAGGGCGTCACGGCGGCGCAGTGGTTAGCACTGCTGCCTACGGCACTGAGGACCCGGGTTCGAATCCCGGCTCTGGGTCACTGTCCGTGTGGAGTTTGCACATTCTCCCTTTGTCTGCGTGGGTTTCACCCCCACAACCCAAAGATGTACTGGTTAGGTGGATTAGGCCACACTAAATTGCCCCCTTAATTGGAATAAAATAATTGGGTACTCGTAATTTTTTTTAAAAATTCAAACTAAGCAGGTTGACTGTAATTGGTCACTGCATTGCCATGGGGAATGAACGAGGGAATGGCTGTCCCCCAAGCTTTTCTTTATTTGAGAAAGTTACAAAGTGTGGATATGCTCCTGTCTGCAAAGGACAGGGTCCTGTGTGTGAATATATGTGGCTTCTAGCATGCGTAGGTGAGTCCCTTCCCTCAACATACTCATTGGGAAACTTGTCATTGGCTCTCTGCTTCTGTCTACCACAAGTTGACCGTCACTGGTCAATATGTGCATTGGAATTCCTACAGTTCCATGTGCTATGAAATTAACCTTATTGACAGCCTCCTCAGTCGGGTCTGAGCCTTTTATTAATCGTGCAAGCCTGATGCTGAAGTAGGGCACATCGAGGACACCCTGAGGGATAATGGCCACCCGGATCAGATCATTGCTCGATGTAGGTCGCACAAACTGGTGAATGGGTCTCAGGCTGCCACTTCCGGTCCGGAAATCTACCCAGTCTACCTCCGACTACCCTGGGTGTATGGTGGGGGATCTAGGTCGGGTGTTCCTTCAGAGGGCCGGTACAGACCCGATGGGCCCAAATGGCTTCCTTCTGCACTGTAGGGATTCTATGGAAGCTGGTGGTCTCAAAGCTTGAGCAACAGGTGAAGCTAGTTGGTTCACTGTTACGATACAGCTCGAGTGGTATTCTCTTTTTTCTTTTTTAAATGTTTTCAGGGCTCAGAGTGTGGGTCAGGGGCGAACCCCTAATCCAGCTCCTCGCCTGCTCCAAAAAACTAATTCAAATTGAATCCAATTACATAGATTACATAGAACATACAGTGCAGAAGGAGGCCATTCGGCCCATCGAGTCTGCACCGACCCACATTAATCCCTCACTTCCACCTTATCCCCGCAACCCAATAACCCCTCCCAACCCTTATGGACACTACGGGTAATTTATCATGGCCAATCCACCTAACCTGCACGTCTTTGGACTGTGGGAGGAAACCGGAGCACCCGGAGGAAACCCACGCGGACACGGGGAGAACGTGCAAACTCCGCACAGACAGTGACCCAGCGGGGAATCGAACCTGGGACCCTGGCGCTGTGAAGCCACAGTGCTAATCACTTGTGCTACCGTGCTGCCCATCATGGTCCCCACAAGAGAGACATACCAGATCTGAACCAAAGGCTCAATCTACAGACACTTGATCTTAGCCAAAAGGCCGAGAAGCGATTTGTGTGGTATTCTCCGCTAACAGCATGCTACTGTCCGACCAAAAGGACGTTTTACCCATCACACAAATTATTAATGTGGCATATGAATTTCAATGCTGCTGTGATGCCAGGTATATATGCTCTACATCCCAATGACTGGTGGATCTCATCAAACAGCATGTCCCTTTAGCTGTCTGCAACAAGAAAAGTACTGACCATACGCAACCAGTCCGTGCTAGAAAAACTCAAACCATTGTGATCCGTAATTGGAAACATTTACTGGATAACCAGATTGTGCTGAGAATTACATTGGCAAGTAATTTAAGGCTATTAGTTGGGCTTGCATTGTGGCCCACTTGGGTATATTATAACCCACATATATTCACATGGGACCCTGTCCTTTGCAGGCAGAAGGAGCATGTCCACGCATTGCGTATTTTTCAACAAAACAGAAGCCTGGGGGACAGCGTTTCCCCGGTTCATTTCCCAGGGCAAGGTCTTGACCAATCAGAGTCGACCTGCCTGGTTTGAATTTGAACAAAACCTTGGTAGTTAGCTGTTCCCTGCTGCACTCTCCATGGGAACGCCTCTTGCATTCAGAGTCCACTTGCCAACCTAGCAACCCATGCAGTATAAATTGTTGTTCCCTTTACTGTTGGTAATCTTGCAATCTGTCCTGATGTGTGCAAAGCGAAAACCTTTGACAGCATATCTCCTTTTTTTCAGCAATGTACCAGTTATCTTCAATCTGTGTCCTTTGGTCACTGGCCCTCCTGCCAGAGAAACCAATTAGAATGGGAGTAACTATCAAACACCTCTATCAAATCTCCCTTTGACCTCTTTGATTAGTATCTCCATGTAACTGAACTCCCTCAGCCCTGGTCCATTCAAGTAAATCCTCTCCAATTGTCATGAAGAAACCAAAGGAGTTTCTTTCTAGATGAGGCAGGATTTGCTGTGTTTTGTGAGGGTTTGTTGCCTGTCATCTTGATCATTAGCTGCTTGCATAGTGGCCAGTTCTATATATTTTTAAAAATTGCTTTGCAGTGTGAATAATGAACAAGGCCACGTGGAGCTGTCGCTCCTTCCTCAAGACACGAAAAATCCAGATCTGCTCCCAGAGTCTCTTGGCTTGTTACCCAAGGAGCACAAGCCATTAAAAGATGCAGAGGAAGAGGTCACAAAAGTCAGAAAACGCAAGAGAGGGGATTCGGAGTGTGAGCAGGTAGGGGAAACTCGGTGGAACGTTTAACGAGTTATTTATTTTTTCTCCCTGAGTTGAAGTGTTGGCTCCCTTTGTCCTCCTCATACACAGTGCAGTAATTCAGGGAGTGAGAACATGGAACATACAGTGCAGAAGGAGGCCATTCGGCCCATCGAGTCTGCACCGACCCACTTAAGCGCTCACTTCCACCCTATCGCTGTAACCCAATAACCCCATCTAACCTTTTTTGGACACTAAGGGCAATTTATCATGGCCAATCCACCTAACCTGCACATCTTTGGACTGTGGGAGGAAACCGGAGCACCCGGAGGAAACCCACGCAGACACGGGGAGAACATGCAGACTCCGCACAGACAGTGACCCAGCGGGGAATCGAACCTGGGACCCTGCCGCTGTGAAGCCACAGTGCTGCCCGAGTGGCTCCATCACACAGCCAGGAAGGGTGAGACCACCTGTCAGCGGGAGGGTGCTCCAGTTAGTCTCAACACCCATCAGCTGAAAGTTGTGGGAATCACCCTGAGGCCTTGCTTCTTACCGCTGTACAGTAATCTGTTCTGCTAGTGTGTGTGTGTGTGTGTGTGTTTCAGGGGCTCTGAGTCAGGCTTATTGGGACAGGTCGAGCATTGATGCTCACTATTCAGAGAAACACGAGTCAGGCACTGAAGTGGAATCTGAATCTGTAATTCAAAAACTAATTTTCCAAAGAGGATTTCTTCAAAGAGATAATTAACCCATGCCTGACTTCACTCTTCATCATTAAGTGACGATAGCAATGGACAAATCCTTGACGCTCCATATTTCTATTCTATTATCAAAAACATTTTTTTACTTTTTTCTTTAAATCGTTTTATTGGCATTTCTCATATTTATAAACAATTGTATATATACATCACATTTTTATTTTGTCTTTTGTTTAATTAACCCTATATACATTTCGCCGCCCTCTTTTTATTTTCAATATAAAACTCTGTTCATTAACCTGTCAGTTCTGAGGGCAGTGTGTTATAGTGAGACATCACAAGTTTCAGCCTGCAGGCTACAACGAATAGCAGAGAAAATAGGAGCAGGAGTGGGCCGTTCACAACACCAAGCCTGTTCTGCCCATCAATCTGGCTGATCCTCTATTCCAGTGCCATACTCCACATTCTCCCCATACCCCTGGCACCTTTAGAATCCAGAAATCTTCCTTCTTAAATATATTCAGTGACTTGGCCTCCACAGCCTTCTGTGGGAGAGACTTCCCCATGTTCCCCAACCTCTGGGTGAAGGGGTTTCTCCTCCCCTAAATGGCCCGACCCGTATCCTGAGACTGTGACCCCTGGTTCCAGACCCCCCCCCCCCCCCCCCCAACCCCTCTCCCAGCCAGAGGAAACAAGCTCCCTGCATCCAATCAGTCCAGCCCTGTCAGAATGTTAAACCTTTCAATGAGATCCCCTCTCATTCGCCGAACTCCACTGAATACAGGCGCAGCATTGTTCCTACTGCGTGCCAGAAAGGATAATGAATAGATTGCTGGTTTCACAGTCCAGTGACGAGCAGACTATTGACTTCTGAATGTAGCTTTCGTGTTTTGGGAGATTAGATCATTTTGCAGAAGGATAACTGAGCACAGCGTGTTAGAGAATGATTTTAAAACTAACCTCCAGGTAAAGAGGAGGGAATTGAGAACTATTAGTAAAGTTGGGGGAAACCTCTTCACCCAAAGAGGAATCAATTACAGAATTCCTCATCTTGAAAGGAAATTATTGTGACCTGGCAACTGGGGTCAAGGGGCAATGGGAAGTATAAATAGGAGTGTGGGTGGGGGAAATAGGTGAGAGGGGCTTAGGGCTGCAATGAGTGGATGCCCAGATTAACCAGGAGTTTTGCTGTTTTCCAATCCCTGTTTGTCATTTTTGGACGGCGGGGGTGAGGTGTGAAAACTTCTTAAATATTTGCATTTGGTTTGACTCCCATTAGCTGCCCTCAAAAAAGCTTAAAATAAAGAAGAAACTGCAGAATTGTGAGGAGAGTGACAGCGGAGTGGAGGTATACTGTCGTGAGGAGGAGAGTGACACTGATGTCGAGGTGAGTTACATTTTCCCCAAGCGGATGGAGCTTTATAATAATCTTTATTGTCACAAGTAGGCTTACATTAACACTGCGATGAAGTTACTGTGGAAAGACCCTAGTCGCCACATTCCGGCACCTGTTCGGGTACACAGAGGGAGAATTCAGAATGTCCAATTCACCTAACAGCGCGTCTTTCGGGACTTGTGGGAGGAAACCGGAGCGCCCGGAGGAAACCCACGCAGACACTGGGAGAACATGCAGACTCTGCACAGACAGTGGCTCAAGCCGGGAATCGAAAGCGGGTCCCTGCCGCTGTGAAGCAACAGTGCTAACCACTGTGCTACCGTGTTTAATTTCATAGAATTCTGTCTCGGGGCCCAGAACATTCCAGTCTTATTAGTCCTTGTCCTTGCTAGTGATGTCCTGGGCTTGCAGTAATAGTAGCACCCACAGGAGTGGAGGTGCTGACTTTCACTGGGTCGCATTCTTCCAGTGGAAGTCCTAACCCTTCAGAAAGGGAAAAGCAGAGCCTCTCAGGCCCTCGGGAGTGCTTTACATCCCAGTTAAATATTTCTGGAATGTGGTCACTTTTATAACATTGGAAACACAGTAAGATCCCACAGTCAGTGAGATAATGGGGGGGGGGGGATTTTCTGCGCCCTCCCGCAGAGTGTTTCTCAGTAGCGTAGGGGGGCTGCTGTTGGTGGGACCTTCCTGTGCCGAAGCTGTCAGTAGGATTTCCCGTTGAATCTACCCCCCGCCCGGCATCCCCGCACCCACCCTGTCCAATCCCCTCAATCATTTTGTCTCAATAAGATCACCTCTCACACTTCTAAACTCCAGAGTGTAGACCCCAACTTCTCAACGTTTCCTCCTAACTTTGTTTTCTAATGTATCTGGCTGTATTCCTCGAGCTTCTTGCAGAAGCATTTGGACGTTGGCTCCTTGCTAGCTACCTGCTAACAGCTATTGTCTTTCTCAGCAGCTGCAGCAGCATCCCAGCAAAGCCAAGCTTCCCAGACTCCAGGTGTCCAGCACCTTTGCCTGGGATTTGAGTGTAAACACCATCACTCCTGTGACACGAAGACAGGAAGACGAGAGCTCCGATAGTGAGGAAGACGAGAGCGGAGACTCCAAGGTAGGAGAGTCCACCCTGTCGCACTTCAGTAGTTAGTATTCTGGGCCGTACACTTACTCACACACAGACTATGGTGACCCAGTGGGAGGGGAGGCGCTGTGAGGAGGATGGGCGGGGCAGGGTAGGGACTGAGGAGGGCAGGGGAGGTGAGGGGCTGCGAGGGGGGTTGGGCAGTGGGGGATGGGGAATGGTGGGGAGGTGAGTGGGGGGGATGGGGGGGGGAGGTGAGGGGGGGGGGATGGGGGGAGGTGAGTGGGGGGGGGGGGGGAATGGGGGGGTGGGGGGAGGTGTGTGGGTGAGTGGGGAGGAGAGTTGAGGGGGGTGGGTGGGGAGGGGGGGTGGAATGGGGAGGTGAGTGGGGGGTGTGGGAGGGGAGGTGAGTGGGGAAGTGGGGAGGAGAGTTGAGTATGGGCGATTGGGGGGGAGGCGAGAGGCGAGTGTGGGCAGTGGGGGGGGGGGTGGGCTTCATTGACTTGAGTAAGTGTGGGGAAGGTCTGAGTTGGGGGAGAAGTGGGCGAGGCTGATGGTTCAGTTAAACAAGTCTGACCATGTTGCCTGTTGGGGAAGGTTTGTCTGTTTACCAACAGGGAATGAACCCTGAAGCTTTGGGTAAGTGAGACCACACCCCTTCCCCAGCCTGTGGGTCAGGCAGGGGCCACGTTCCGCTGACCCCACCACCACCAGGTGGACACTCGGCTGGTATTGCTGCCTCCCACCCCAGACAGAGAGTTGGGGGGGGGGGGAAAGAGTGGGCAAACAGGGAATGTTGTCTGAGTCTCGGTATGTTTGCTCCTTCAGCCCAAGGTGAATCGGAGACAGAAAGAAGCAGGACAGCAGCAGGTGGAGAAGGAGCTGGCCAAGGTGGAACAGCAGCTGATGGACCCCAATCGACAGCCACAGTCAGCGGATGACTTTGATCGTCTGGTCCTGAGCTCCCCCAACAGCTCCATTGTCTGGATGCAGTACATGGCATTCCACCTGCACGCCACCGAGATCGAGAAGGCGCAGGCTGTGGCAGAGAGAGCCCTCAAAACCATCTCCTTCAGGTAGGAGTGAGACTGGAGCCGAGAGAGTGAGGAGGAGAGAGGGCCTCCGGGAGGAGAGAGGGCCTCCGGGAGGAGGCCCGAGCGTCATGGCCCTCGAGGGGGAGCGAGGGGAGGGATCCGAGCGTCATGGCCCTCAAGGGGGAGCGAGGAGAGGGGCTGGGTGTCATGGCCCTCGAGGGGGAGAGGAGCCTGAGCATCATGGCCCTCGAGGTGGAGGGGTGAGAGGGGTACAAGCATCCTAGCCCTCGAGGGGGAGGGGGGGCCCGGGTGCCATGGCCCTCGAGGGGGAGGGGGGCCTGTGTGTCATTGCCCTTGAGGGGGAGAGGAGCCTGAGCATCCTGGCCCTCGAGGGGGAGGGGGGCCCGGGTGCCATGGCCCTCGAGGGGGAGGGGGGCCCGGGTGCCATGGTCCTCGAGGGGGAGGGGGGAAGAGGGGCCCGAGCATCATGGCCCTCAAGGGGGAGGGGGGCCTGGGTGCCATGGCCCTAGAGGGGGAGAGGGGCCCGGCATCATGGCCCTCGAGGAGGAGAGGAGCCCAGGTGTCATGGCCCTCGAGGGGGAGAGGGGCTGCGTGCCATGGCCCTCGAGGGGGAAAGGGGCCCGTGTGTCATGGCCCTCGAGGGGGAGGGGGGCCCGGGTGCCATGGCCCTCGAGGAGGAGAGGGGCAGACGTCTGCAGCTTTTCGGGCTTGCTGGGGGGCGTATGACTGGACCTGGGGGTGTAGTGGGGGACAGCTCGGTGTGTGTACCTAGGGTTACCCTTGGATTGGGATGCCCTGGCTGAGACCCCTGTCCCGGGATGCCCTGGCTGAGACCCCTGTCCCGCAGCCGCATAAATTCATGGGAACCCACCCCCTATTTCCGAACTGGTGGCGGAATTACCTGAATTATTATTTACAAGGTCAGTAAAATAAGCAGCTGCCGTTTGCCCTGTTTCGGCTTAGTGCAGTTACATTTAATCTCTCTCCACGCGTCTAATGCAGGTGTCCACCCAGTTCAAATTTAAAACCAAGGGAATCATAACCGTGCTTTGTTGTTCTGAAACTTCTGCCCGTTCTGTTGATTATGCTCCGTTCGCCCATTGGTGACAGTCAGTGCGAGTGGTGCTGCGGCTCCGTTCGCCCATTGGTGACAGTCAGTGCGAGTGGTGCTGCGGCTCCGTTCGCCCATTGGTGACAGTCAGTGCGAGTGGTGCTGCGGCTCACCTTGGCCCTGATCCCGTGCACCATTCAGTCGCTGACTGAGAATGTGGCTGCTGTGTAGCCGGGGAACAGTGAACCCTGATTGTATTGAGCGACGTGGACTGACCCTGCATCCAGGCGCACTGCACCGTGAACGTCCAACCTGAGTCTACCCTTGGCTACCATACAGAAAGGAGCAGTGCTAATGATCCAACATTGTGTCCAGCACATCTGTGACATCTAAATACAGTCTCCATGTTACGTAGCAGGGATCCACACAACAACAATTGAACTAACGGCCAGTTAACCTGATTTTATCATCATCAGGAACTTGGTGGCAAGTGAGTGTGGATTCCCTGCTCTTCAAATATGGTCTTTCATATCAATCACCGTAGGTGCAGGTCAGGCTGTGGGGCACCTGCAGCACCACAAATTGCATTGGAATCAATGCCAGGATTGCCAGCTGTACACGCACTTTTGTGCTCGGATTTAAAAAGTGGTTTCTTTCCATCTCTCATTTCTCACTTGTTACCTCTTTCCGCTGATTCACTCACGCCAGCTCTCTTTACTTGCTCATTCTCTCTCTCATCTTCTTTTCTTGACCGTACATTTTCAGGGAGGAACAGGAGAAGTTGAATATCTGGGTTGCGCTCCTGAACCTGGAGAACCTTTATGGAACGGAAGAGTCGCTGATGAAAGTGTTTGAACGCGCTCTCCAGTACTGTGAGCCTTTAAAGGTCTTCCACAAACTGGCCAATATCTACACCAAGTCTGAGAAATTCAAGGTAAACAAACCATCAGTAAACCATTCAATTTCAAAGTGTTTTTGTGTGAAACCCAGGCTCCAGTGGGACATCCCGTAGGCTCTCCACATCCCGTAGGCTGCTCACATCCCTGATCGCAATGAGCGGCAGGTCAGAGTGGGGCATCTGTAGCACCAAAAATTGCATTGGAATTAACGCCAAGATTGCTAGCTGTACACGCACTGATTTTAAAAGCGGTACCAGGAAATGGATCCATTTTCTTTATCCAACAATGCTCAAATCTAGGACTCGCAGATTCCTCTACACTGTCCCCATCAAACACGCCCAGGACAGGTACAACACGGGGTTAGATGCAGAATAAAGCTCCCTCTACACTGTCCCCATCAAACACTCCCAGGAAAGGTACAGCACGGGGTTTGATACAGAGTAAAGCTCCCTCTACACTGTCCCCATCAAACACTCCCAGGACACGTACAGCACGGGGTTAGATACAGAGTAAAGCTCCCTCTACACTGTCCCCATCAAACACTCCCAGGACAGGTACAGCACGGGGTTAGATACAGAGTAAAGCTCCCTCTACACTGTCCCCATCAAACACTCCCAGGACAGGTACAGCACGGGGTTAGATACAGAGTAAAGCTCCCTCTATACTGTATGATGTATAGAATGTAGAGTTTACAGTATAGAAGGAGGCTAATCGGCCCATCGAGTCTACACCAGCCCTTGGAAAGAGCTCCCTACTTAAACCCACACCTCCACCCTATCCCAGAAATCCAGTAACCCCATCTAAACTTTTTTTCGACACTAAGGGCAATTTACCATGGCCAATCCACCTAACCTGCACATCTTTGGACCGTGGGAGGAAACCGGAGCACCCGGAGGAAACCCACGCACACACGGGGAGAACGTGCCGACTCCGCACAGACAGTGACCCAAGCCGGGAATTGAACCCGGGTCCCTGGAGCTGTGAAGCAACAGTGCTAACCGCTGTGCTACTGTGCTGCCCTAATGTGCTACACCGCTTTGTTCTGAGCTGGGTTCCTTATCCTCATGTGATGTTTCTTGTTTTTGACACCAGCCACCCCTTTTAAATTGCCACCCAGACCCTGATTGCAGTTTACCCTGGAGCCCTCTACTAGGTTTCAAATACTTTAGCGTACCTGTCTGGCTGGCAAAGGGCACCTTCTCGGTGAGCTACCAGAACCTATACTGGTTGCCAACATTGAGGGCATTTAAAAGTTTATTGGATAAACATATGGATGATAATGGCATAGTGTAGGTTAGATGGCTTTTGTTTCGGTGCAACATCGTGGGCCGAAGGGCCTGTACTGCGCTGTATTGTTCTATGTTCTATACTCTGGTGTGCAAGGTTAATCTGCCGCTGTTAAAATATGGCAGAGGCTGTTTCCTGGGCCAGGGAAGGCTGACGGTCTTGTCTTGGGCTGGAAAGATTGGCTCTGGGCATTAAGCCCTCACCTCCTCACCTGAGGAAGGAGCAGCGCTCCGAAAGCTAGTGACATCGAAACAAACCTGTTGGACTTTAACCTGGTGTTGTAAGACTTCGTACTGGGCATTAAGAACAGACAATTCTGGAAATATTCAGCAGCTCAGGCAGCGTCAGCAGAGCGGGGAACAGAGTTAATGTTGCTGTCAATGACGTTTCATGGAGCTGACTGCTGGAACGCTCTGTGGCCGAGTTTGACATTGTAAACAAAAGCAAATTACTGCAGATGCTGGAAATCTGAAACAAGAGAAAATGCTGGAAAATCTCAGCCGGTCTGGCAGCATCTGTGGAGCGGGAAATAGAGTTAATGTTTCTAATCCATCCGAGATTCTGA
Source organism: Scyliorhinus torazame (assembly GCF_047496885.1). Lineage (NCBI taxonomy): Eukaryota > Metazoa > Chordata > Chondrichthyes > Carcharhiniformes > Scyliorhinidae > Scyliorhinus > Scyliorhinus torazame. The sequence goes on from NC_092722.1 coordinate 197,272,142, forward strand.
TACCTTGTAAATCTTGGTGATGAGTGTTGTTTTGGATGGTGTGTGAGATGTCATGCTGTGTTTTTCTGTCTATTTTCAGCAAGCAGACAGCCTGTACAACAGCATGTTAAAGCGGTTCCGTCAGCAGAGCTCTGTGTGGCTAACGTACGCCACCTTCCTCCTCAAGCAGGGCAGGGCCGACTGTACCACTGTCTTACTGCAGAGAGCACTCAAGAGTCTGTCACAGAAAGAGCGTAAGTCACTGTGTGGGGTGCGGGTAGGGGATATGTCACTGGCATCTGTCTCCATTTAATCAGAGCCCGATTATCACCTTCAATCCCACTCTGCACCTGGGTGATCACCTGCTTTGTGGTGACCTTGCTTTGTGTCTGTTGCGAGTGCAGGGTTGGAGGGTGCCTGGAGTGAGCGCCCTTTGCTGGTTCCTGCTGCAAACCAGTCTAAGATCTCATTAGAAACAGGCGGAGACTATTTAACTGTTCAATGCTGTTCCATTATTCCACCAGACCGTGCCACATCTGTACATCCACTCTTATTTACCCACCCTTGTTCCAGGTCCGATATTCTTACCCTCAGTGCTGTTTCTTACATCTCTGGTGTGCCTCTTGAGTGCAGGGAAATTAAAACTAAGCTGATATTCTCCCCTTTGAGGCATCCTGAGGAGAAATAGGAAGTCGGGAGCACCCAGAGAGTTGGAAAGAGGACGGCGCTACCTCGGGCAACAGTTCGAATGAACAATGCTGATGTGTTAAAGAGGCAGCTGGAGAAACACAGGAGGGAGAAAGGATGATTGGTGGGAAAAACCAGAGTGTCAGGGAGGCTTGGGAGCATAAAGACTGACCCTGTTCGAATGTAGCATGTTCAGAAAGTGAGCGCAGTCTGTGGGATGTGCAGCAGAGGCATCAATGCCCAAGATAACAGGTTAATGTTTGAGGAGAGTCTCCGCGTTGACGGGCTCCCTCCAGTGTTAGACTGGGCTGAGCCACGAGAAGGCACCTGCGAGAGCTCCCATTTCACCTGGTCAGTCGGGTGTGAAGAACACCGATAGAGTTACTGTTCAGCCTGTCTGGGGACACATCAGCTACCCATAGCCAAAGTTCCGGGGTAAAATTTCACCAACTTAAAAAATGATAAAACCTCTCGGGGCCCAGAGCTTGAGGGGGTTTCCCTCTGTTTGTCGCACCAGCACCCTCAGTCCTGATTGGCTATAAAGGCTGTCGCACCAGCACCCTCAGTCCTGATTGGCTATAAAGGCTGTCGCACCAGCACCCTCAGTCCTGATTGGCTATAAAGGCTGTCGCACCAGCACCCTCAGTCCTGATTGGCTATAAAGGCCGGCAAGACCAACACCCTCTGAAAGATACACAGACTGGGGGGGAAGAGCAGAGGCAGTAATGACCAAAGTAGTCAGACTTCCCCAGAGTCCTGCTTTAGTGACTGTCTATCATACCACAGTGCGTGGCCGCTGGGATCTCTGCTTGTGTTTCAGGCATGTCGGAAAATCACAGCATCAGATTTCAAAATCCCATCAACACCATTGAGACTCTGCCTCCTATCAGCCCCCTCCACATTGACTGAATAGTCTTATGGTTATCATAGAACATACAGTGCAGAAGGAGGCCATTCGGCCCGTCGAGTCTGCACCAACCCACTTAAGCTGAATACTGGACCAGGAATCTCAAGGCCTGGATTAATCGTCTAGGGAATGAAAGTTTGAAACCACGGGGGGGGGGGGGGGAGGGGTTGAGAGTTTGAATTATGTTTTGGAAATAAAAATCTGGCCTCAATAACAGTTACTGTGAAGCTGTCGGCAGTGTCACAAAAACCCAACTGGTTATTGATATTCTTTCGAGAAGGAAAGCTGCCACGCTGGGTCTGTATGTGACAATGCTCCCTCAACACTGTGGCTGCTTTCAAATCACTTCAGGACTGATTCCTTAGTTTGGTCAAACCCAGAACCTGAAGCGAAAAGCCCTCTCTGGACAGCTGGGAATGAGCAATAAATGTCCACCGTGCAGCGAGACCCAAATCCCGAGAATCGGAACGCAGCGCAGAGGAACATCAGGTAGCAGTGACTCTTCTCGTGCTCCGGAAATATTGGGAGAACCAGATTATATATGCAGTGAGGAGCTCCCGGTAATAAGACCATAAGACATAGGAGCAGAATTAGGCCACTCGGCCCATCGAGTCTGCTCCGCCATTCAATCATGGCTGATATTTTCTCATTCCCATTCTCCTGCCTTCTCCCCATAACCCCTGATCCCCTTATTAATCAGGAACCTATCTATCTCTGTCTAAAGACACTCAGTGATTTGTCCTCCACAGCCTTCTGCGGCAAAGAGTTCCACAGATTCACCACCCTCTGGCTGAAGAAATTCCTCCTCATCTCTGTTTTAAAGGATCGTCCCTTTAGTCTGAGATGGTGTCCTCTGGTTCTAGTTTTCCCTACAAGTGGAAACATCCTCTCCACGTCCACTCTATCCAGGCCTCGCAGTATCCTGTAAGTTTCAAGAAGATCCCCCCTCATCCTTCTAAACTCCAACGAGTACAGACCCAGAGTCCTCAAACGTTCCTCATACGACAAGTTCTTCATTCCAGGGATCATTCTTGTGAACTTCCTCTGGACCCTTTCCAAGGCCAGCACATCCTTCCTTGGATACGGGGCCCAAAACTGCTCACAATTAAACAGGTTAACACAAGATTCCCTCACAATCCATCACCATCCACTCTGCTGGCCCTGCTTGTCCGACTGTTGGCTTGCAGTGTGTTCCCCACCCCCGGGACAGCTTGCAGTGTGTTCCCTCACCCCCGGGACAGCTCTCAGTGTGTTCCCCACCTCGGGGACAGCTCGCAGTGTGTTCCCCACCCCCGGGACAGCTCGCAGTGTGTTCCCTCACCCCCGGGACAGCTCGCAGTGTGTTCCCCATCCCCGGGACAGCTCGCAGTGTGTTCCCCACCCCGGGACAGCTCGCATGGTGTTCCCTCACCCCCGGGACAGCTCGCAGTGTGTTCCCCATCCCCGGGACAGCTCGCAGTGTGTTCCCCACCCCGGGGACAGCTCGCAGTGTGTTCCCTCACCCCCGGGACAGCTCTCAGTGTGTTCCCCACCCCGGGGACAGCTCGCAGTGTGTTCCCTCACCCCCGGGACAGCTCGCAGTGTGTTCCCTCACCCCCGGGACAGCTCGCAGTGTGTTCCCCACCTCGGGGACAGCTCTCAGTGTGTTCCCCACCCCGGGGACAGCTCGCAGTGTGTTCCTTCACCCCCGGGACAGCTCGCAGTGTGTTCCCCACCCCCGGGACAGCTCGCAGTGTGTTCCCTCACCCCCGGGACAGCTCTCAGTGTGTCCGGGACAGCTCGCAGTGTGTTCCCCACCCCCGGGACAGCTCGCAGTGTGTTCCCCACCCCCGGGACAGCTCGCAGTGTGTTCCCCACCCCCGGGACAGCTCGCAGTGTGTTCCCCACCCCCGGGACAGCTCGCAGTGTGTTCCCCACCCCCGGGACAGCTCGCAGTGTGTTCCCCACCCCCGGGACAGCTTGCAGTGTGTCCCCCACCCCCTGGACAGCTGCAGTGTGCTCCCCACCTCCTGAATGGAGCAGCTCGGGTTGGGGGTGAGGGGAGGGAGGGGGGGAGGGGGGGGGGGGGGGGGGGGGGAGACTTCCTGCTTCAAGGTGATGGAAGGAAATGGCGATTTTCTCCATGTTTTACTCACACACTTTCTTTGTTTCAGATGTTGATGTAATTGCCAAATTTGCACAGCTGGAGTTCCGCCTTGGCGATACTGAGCGGGCAAAAGCCATGTTTGAGAACACGCTGAGCAGTTACCCCAAGCGCACAGACCTGTGGTCGGTGTACATCGACATGATGGTGAAACATGGCGACCAGGAGCAAATCAGGTTAGTCAAACTCAGCCAGAAAATCATCACTGCATTTCTATAGCCCCTGAAGGGTAATCACCATGTGTTTTACAGGAACCAAAGCAGGAGAGGTGGTATTGTCACTGTACCAGTAATCCAGAGAACCAGAGTAACGCTCTCGGATCCCAACACTGCACATGGTGAAATTTGAATACAATAAAAATCTGGAATTAAAAGTCTAACGATGACCATGAAACCATTGTCGATTGTTGTAAAAACCCATCTAGTTCACTAATGTCCTTCAGGCAGGAAATCTACCGTCCTTACCCGGTCTGGTCTACATGTGACTCCAGACCCACAGCAATGCCCCCTCGAGTAATAAATGCTGGCCCAGCCAGCGAGGCCCACTTCCCATCAGCAAATAAATAAAAAGCCAATTCGAGGTAATGTCCGGATCCTCCGTTTTTAGTAACGTTGGTTGTTGGATAATTATTGGCCTCCGAACATTAGGGAGAACGTTCCCGCTTCCCTTTGGGCACGGCATCTTTTACGTCCCTGAGGGTGCAGATTTCTGGCTTTCCCACCAAAGTGGATAATTCCACATTTTTTCACACATTCCATCTGCTACGTTCGTTCCCACTCACTTTCCCTGTCTAAATCCCCTAGCAGCCTCTTTGCAGCTTCCTCACAGCTCCCATTCCCACCTAGTTTTGTTACATCAGAAAACTTGGGAATATTACATTTGGTTCCACATTCTAATCATTGATCTAGATTGTGAATGGCTGGGGCTCGAGCACTGATCCTTGTGTGATCCCTCAGGAGACTGTGTGGAGTCTGCACTTTCTCCCCGTGTCTGCGTGGGTTTCCTCCGGGTGCTCCGGTTTCCTCCCACAGTCCAAATGTGTGCAGCTTAGGTGGGTTATGGGGATAGGGAAGGAGAGTGAGCCTACGTAAGATGTTCTTTCAGAGGGTCGGTGCAGATTCGATGGGCTGAATGGCTTCCTGTGATGTGGGGATCTAGTTACTAAACTGGCAATGCAGAGTGGGGCTGAAATCAGATATAGAGCAGATTGAGTTAAATGTGGAGCGTTCCCTTCCCTGAACCACATTAATTTTAAAAATAAATTTATTATTCTTTTTTTTTCCAATTAAGGGGCAATTTAGTGTGGCCAATCCACCCACTCTGCACATCTTTCGGTTTTGGGAGAGAGACCCACGCAGACACGGAGGAGAATGTGCAAACTCCACACAGACAGTGACTTGGGGCCGGGATCGAACCCGGGTCCTCGGCGCCGTGAGGCAGCAGTGCTAACCACTGCACCACCTTGCTGCCCTGTCCTGAATTACATTAATGATCCGGTTGGGTTTTTAATGAGTCTGACAACTTCCTGCTCATTTTACTTGGAGCAGCCTATTAGTACGCCAGAGATTCAACTTGTCCAGGGTGGGATTTAAACTCTCAACTGTACAGTTGCTAGTCTGCCACAATCACCTCTGGATTACCAGAATCCCAAATCAGTAAATCATATAGAATGTGGATTTGTAGATTGCATGGTTCAAACCCCTTGACAACCTCTCTCTTCTCTAGACACCTCTTTGAAAGAGTCGTACACCTGAAGCTCGCCCCAAAGAAGATGAAATTCTTCTTCAAGCGGTACCTCGAGTATGAGAAGAAACACGGGAGTGAGGAGAGTGTACAGGCTGTGAAGGAGAAAGCACTGGAGTATGTTGAGTCCAAGAGTTCGCTGGTGGACAGCTAACCGAGCCCAGGGCTACCCTGGGGTGAGACGTCCTGTTCGTTTGAGGTGGAGCAAGAGGACGCCCTCTGGACAATTGACCGATGATTTAATGCCCAAAACCTCTCCAGTTCTTCATCAGCGGTTGTTCTTTCAAATCAGTGTAGAAGTGGTAATTGGGAATCTGTTACCATCTCAGACTTGGGCAGCTCCATCCCCCTCCCCCTGTTTGTGCCCAAAGCTGGCTGATGTTGTGAGATACAGACCCAGACACTGGTTAACTCATGGACCTTCCAACAGAACTGCCCCAGCACCTGGTTCACACTGATGGCTGATGTTGTGTGGGTTCCCACGTCTATCACCCTGATGGATCACTCCTGATTATCTCTGTTCTCCACATCTATCACCCTGATGGATTACTCCTGATTATCTCTGCTCTCCGGGTCTATCACCCTGATGGATTACTCCTGATTATCTCTGCTCTCCGGGTCTATCACCCTGATGGATCACTCCTGATTATCTCTGTTCCCTGCGTCTATCACCCTGATGGATTACTCCTGATTATCTCTGCTCTCCGGGTCTATCACCCTGATAGATTACTCCTGATTATCTCTGTTCCCTGCGTCTATCACCCTGATAGATTACTCCTGATTATCTCTGCTCTCCGGGTCTATCACCCTGATGGATTACTCCTGATTATCTCTGCTCTCCGGGTCTATCACCCTGATAGATTACTCCTGATTATCTCTGTTCCCTGCGTCTATCACCCTGATGGATTACTCCTGATTATCTCTGCTCAATCTCCAATGAGCATTAATCACTCCAATAAATGGCAGCATTGTTCTAAACCCACATCTTGCTTTGGAAACCCAGGCTCGTTTTGCTAATTCCGTAATCAGTGCTGTGAAGCGTCGCCGCCTTCTACACACCTCGCCCCATCCCAGCCCCCCCTGATTGCTCACTCGCCGTGTCTCCGGGTTTGTAATGTTGCAGCACAAGACTTTGGACGGACTGAGCAGAGTCTGAAACATCTCTGTTATTCAGTCTCACCTTCACTCTCTCAACATCCATCAGAAAGCTGTAACTTTTCAATTGGAAGGAGCTCCGGTTCAGGTCCAGGAACTGGTGGAGGGTCAGACCTCTGTGTTGGGAATGAAACATCGAGCTTTGATGTTTCAGACGTGTAATAAAGAGGTTTATTTTGTAATGGCTGGTGTGCCTCTGCATTCACTTTCGCACAGGACTGACCTTCCTTTGGTGCCAGAGTGCTTTCTGACGTCCGATGTTCCGACTGCCCCGGTGCCTTTAGACCCCAGCAGTCTGGTATCAGCCCCCCCTGCACCAATCCCAATACCAATTATCTTAAATCTGCGACCCTCCGATTATTAACACTTTGTCTCTGAGAACCGTTTCTCACCACTTACTCTATCCAAACCTATGCTGGAGCTGTATTAATGCTGATTAGGCCACAGCTGGAGCACTGTGTGCAGTTCTGGTCACCGCACTATAGGAAGGGTGGGGTTGCACTGGAGAGGGTGCAGAGGAGATTCACCAGGATGTTGCCTGGGCTGGAGAGTTTCAGCGATGTGGGGAGAGGCTGGTACGGCTGGGGTTTTCCCTGGAGCAGTGAAGGCTGAGGGGGCGCTGACTGGCGTGTATAAAATTATAAAGGGCATAGATAGGGTGGACAGGGAGGTACATTGCCCCCTCAGCAGAGACGTCAATAACCAGGGGGCATAGATTTAAGGTAAAGGGCAGGAGGTTTAGGGGGGATTCGAGGGAAAGCCTTTTCTCCCAGAGGGTGATGGGAGTCTGGAACTGGCTGCCTGGGAGGGTGGGAGAGGCAGGAACCCTCACAACATTTCAGATCATTTCGATGAGCGATTGAAACGCCCCAGCAGACCAGGCTGCTGTGCTGGAAAATGGGATTTGGGTAGATCGGTGCTTGATGGCAGCCTGGACCCGAGGGGACATGAGGCCTCTTTTTATGCTGTAAAACTCTGACTATCACTTCCTGATTTTGAACAGATCTATCCGATCCCTACTTATTGATGCACTGTGTCAGCCCATTTACTCAGAACTGAGCTTTAATAAGTTACTGAAGTTTACATCACTTTACAAAGAAAAAGATCGGAATTCCGATCCTGATCTTGGTGCACATCGCACTCCCGGAGGGTTGCTCTGGTTTGTATCACTGTCCATCAGTTTGCCCCGCCCCTCTGTCCGGCAGCCCCGCCCCTCTGTCCGTCAGCCCCACCCCTCTGTCCGTCAGCCCCGCCCCTCTGTCTGTCAGCCCCGCCCCTCTGTCCGTCAGCCCTGCCCCACTATCTGTAGGACACAAGGACTTGTGCCCTGACTACATTGAGTGCGCTGCACAATTGGCTATTGTAACACAGCAAAAATCTAACCAGTGATCATCGATCATTAAAAGTCAAGGAGTGAAGTGTGAATTGAGTAGAACGGTGCAGGAGTAATAATCCAGGGATCACCTGTCAAAATCTAACAAGGGCACCTTGAGAAATAGAATTTTTTTAATTTAGAAATAAAAAAGCTGTTCGCAGTGAAAGTGACCGTGGAGCTGCCTGATTGACGATCAGAATGTGGTGGGCGGCCCTGAAGGAGCTGCTTGTGGAGCTAGTGATTCTTAGCAGAGCTCAACTGGTACAAGCGGAGTTCAAGAAAGTCCAGTGTGGAGTTTACTTCCCAGAAGGTGTCGAGCCCTTGAATCTGTCCATAATTAATATCGTCTGACACCTATTTCAGGCACAGGAAGTTAGGACACTAAACTGGGCCCTTTGCATCCATTTTATGCCTGTTTAATGGACATAAGTTGATTCCACTCCCTTTGTATCAAATGATCTTGTCAATAAAGCCATCAAGACTCTGTTGTGCATCAGCACTGATACTGAAAATAATTACTGAAAAATGATGGACTGTGAAATCTTCTGAATGGCCTCATTGTGTCAGGCATCACTCAGCATGTGGAGCAGGGTCCATATCGCCTGCTGCACAGTGTGAACATGGCATGGAATCAGGATTGAGACCCAAATGTGATGCCTGCTGTGGTCAAACAGGTGAGTGACTCAGTTCACACATGGGGAGTGGATGCTTGTGGGCGGTGCCACTGGTGTAGCAGATCTCAGCAGTGCTGGTTTCAGGGCCTGGTACACAATCAGTGCCTTGCTGAGTTCCACACCTCTACCCACCCCTGCCTCTGCCCACCCCTCTGGTGCAGGCTCTAGGGGCCTGTGTCAAACACTTCCCACACGTGGTTAGATGTATTTCGGGGTTTCAACCAACACATTTCAAAATGATTGAGGCCCAAGTTACACCAGCAAATAGCTGGGGCTGCATTTGAAAAGAAAATAGGAAATGCAATGTCTACCGAGCTTTTCTAATATATATCTCGCGTGATACATACTGACCTAATGTTTATCAGCGATGCATGTGTTTTAATGTATATCACCAATGTTAGAGTGCAATAATAGATACTGACACTTATATCCAATGCAGTGATAGAGATAATACTGACACTTTGGGAGTCAAGAGGTGAGTTACTCACTGCTGGATTCCAGCCACTGACCTGCTCCGACAGCCAGTATTCTCGGACTGAGTTTCTGGTCATTGTAACCCTTGGATGTCAGTGGAAATCAGCGATGGTAATGCCATTGTCAAGGGGTGATGGTCAGATTCACTCTTGTTGGGAATTGTCATTCCTGGCATTTGTGTGACACAAATGTTACTTCCTAACCCAAGGTTGAATAATCTTTATTATTGTCACAAGTAGGCTTACATTAACACTGCAATGAAGTTACTGTGAAAAGCCCCTAGTCGCCACATTCCGGACCCTGTTCAGGTACGCGGTGAATTCAGAATGTCCAAATTACCAGTTTGTCCGGGTCTTGCTGCATTTGGACAGGGACTGCTTTATTATCTGAGGAGTCACGAATGGTGCTGAACATTGTGCAGTCATCGCAAACATCCCCACTTCTGACCTATCGATGAAGCAGCTGAAGATGGTTGGGGCCGAGGACACTACCCTGAGGAACTCCTGCAGTGATGTCCTGGAGCTGAGATGATTGACCTCCAACCATCACAACCATCTTCCTTTGTGCCGGGTCTGACTCCAACCAGCGGAGAGTTTTCCCCCTGATTCCCATTGACCTCCGTTTTGCATTTTCATCACTCTGCCCGAAGACTGCCCACCAACACTGACCCCTTTCCCACAGATAT